>NW_015163140.1:322427-349359 GCF_001447785.1 Gekko japonicus
AGGAAGGAAGGAAGGAAGGAAGGAAGGAAGGAAGGAAGGAAGGAAGGAAGGAAGGAAGGAAGGAAGGAAAAAGGGGGGGAGACAGGGGGGGCTGCAAAAGCTTCTGCTGTCCATCCGGCTTGCCAGGAGGGCAGGAGAAGCAGTGCAGGGGGGCCTAAGAAAGCTTCCCCCATCCGTCCGGCATCCCAGGTGGGTAGGCAAAGTGGGGCAGGGGCTGGTGAAAGCTTCTCCTGGATGGGGGGGGGGAGAAGGAAGCGGCGACTCTGGGCCTGGTGGGGCCCAGAGAACCTGCAGGGACAGTTCGGGAGGGGGGGGGAGAAGGAAGCAGCAACCCCGGGCATGGTGAGGCCCAGAGAAGCCTCCGGACTGGTGGGGGGGAAGAGGGGACCGACGAGTGTGGGCCTGGCAGGGCCCCGAGAAGGCGCAGGACTGGTGGGAGGAAACGATGACTCTGCGGGGATTCTGTCTCCCGTGGCCTCCGGAGAGCTCCCTGGCTCGCCTACCTCTGCCTTGAGGGCCTGACCATACGCTTACCCTCCAGACGGTCCTGTCATATCCGAGGTCCAGAGCAGAGTGAGCCGAGGAGGCTGGCCAGGGCTGATGTGGGCGGGACTCCACAAAGCAGCCAGTCAACCCAGCCAGCGTCTTCTGACTGGCAGTTCTTGCGGCCAACCACTGTTGGTGCGCATCGAACGTTGGATGTGAAAATGGCTTTATATATAAGGACAGGATTAGAAAAATGTTGGCTTCCTCATAAAAGTGACAGAGACTGCAATAATGAAAGAAACCAGATCAGAACAAAACAAAATAAAATCATGAGTTTTGTCATTATAAGCTGGTTAAATGGGAAATTTGTTTTGTTTTCATATTAACTATGAAAATTATAAAGCACACATTTTCATAATTATTGCAATTAGTAAGAAAATAAATGCATGTCTAATGTCTGCACAAGAATCAAGGCCTACTGATCAGAAGTGATTTCTTTTGCATTCCTTCAAAGAACAGCATTAAGTTTTGTGTGTTTTGAGACTCCTATATGAAATGAAGAGACTTGCCTGAGTGCATGTGATTCAAGGCCATGCTCTTTTTTTCTATGCTCAAAGAAGAGATTGGATTTATACCCCGCCCTTCACTACCCAAAGGGGTCTCAGAGTGGTTTACAAACTCCTTTCCTTTCCCCTTCCCAAAACTGACACCCTGTGAGGTAGGCGGGGCTGAGAGAGCTCTGACAGAGACTGCTCTTTTTCAAGAACAGCCCTTATCAGAACTATGGCTTGCCCAAGGTCATCCAGCAGGTGCAAGTGGAAGAGTGGGGAATCAAACCTGGTTCTCCCAGGTTAGAGTCTGCGCACTTAACCACTACACCAAACTGGGGGGGGGGTTGTGACAAAAGGATTTATGCTTTTATTTATTTATTTATTGCCAGCTCATGCTTAACCATGCTGGTATATTTTTTCTGCCATTCTTTGCTTTAATAAAACTTTGAAAGACATGTTGCCTAAGAACCCAATTATTTCTGTCACAGCATACATTCTAGATATATATTCTAGCATATGTTCTGCTCCTTTGTAGTGGGTCAAAGGTTTACATTATGCACTGGTCACCTGACCTTCACGTGGCAGCTGGGCACTCTCAATCTTGACTACTGAGCCTCCATAAAAGGGCAAATCCGGAAAGATAGCAACCTAGACATGCCCCACCTCCCGAAGCTCCCAGAAGCACCAGGTAATGCCTGAAAGTTCAGACAAAAATAGGATTAAACAAGCACCTGCCTTGATCTCATCAGAAAACAATGGCACACCGAAAAAGAGATTGGCCTCCCTTCATACCTAGCTCCATATCATTAATCAGGTCCTTGCACCATGCCACTTTAACAAGAAAGATCACCATGCCACTCAAGTTCAGCCTCCAATGCATATCTGTTCTGCCCCCCCCCCCAAACTGCCCGTCTTTTGCTTTGTAGGGAATGTTTCTAGTACTTGGGAAATCCTTCTCACCTTCTGGCAGTCAGATTGCTTACTAAATCAGTAATCTGGATTATTCTTTATAAAGGACTGTGGATTATACTACTGTGTGTAGTACAAACTATGTGTTTCTGTATGTAGTATCCTGCAGTGTAATCATGGCATCATTTAACATATGCTTTGTTTCGTATTTCTGCAGTCCTAATCCTATTACGTTGCTTATTGGATGACCAATCCTGTTAATTGTATTGACTTGCACTGTGCAAGTGTCAGTGAGAAAGGCAGACTATAAATAGTGTAAATAAATAAAATTTTCCTCCCTTTCTTCAAGATGGTGTGTTTTTCCAAGCCCCCTTTAGCACAGGAGTCAGAGGAAGCAAAAGGGAGATCTCTTAGTTATGCATAGGCTTCCCTGGAATGAATTTGGACTGGAATGGAAAGCCGGCTCCTTTACATGGACAGGAAATGTGTCTTCCCAACCACACATGGTAACAGAATCAAGAGACACTATGCCAGGTGTGATCAAGAGAATAGATTTACTGTATATATCATTGGCTTTTTTGTAATCTGTCAAGTCTGTATGAGAAAGGGGGGCTATAAATTATGTAATGATAATAAATATATATCATAACTATTGATTTTCATCTTTCAACTCCTGTCTGGATTCTCAGTGTATGCCTGGTATAGTTATCAAACATAATACACAGACAGGAGTCATTTCGTAGAAAAAGAGCTGCAGGAGCTCATTAGCATAACATTAGCATATGCCACACACCCTGACATCACCGGAAGTGTGCACCAGCCCCTCTGACAGGCAGAAGCACCTGGGATCCATTCTTTCTCCCCCTCTCCCTTCCCTTCGCCTCCAAGACCGGCGAAGGAAAAGGGGAGGGGGAGGATCTCAGGCATTTCTGCCTGAAAGAGGTGCTGGCATGCCCACAGCCAGCCTGGGTGAATTATAGATCATAGACTCATAGAGTGGAAAGGGACCTCCAGGGTCATCTAGTCCAACCCCCTGCACAATGCAGGAAATTCACCAATACCCCCCACACACCCCAGTGACCCCTGTTACACGCCCAGAATATAATTTTAAAAACCCTCCAGGATCACTGGGGGCCAAACTGGCCTGGAGAAAAATTGCTTCCTAGCCCCAAAGTGGCGATCAGCATTTCCCTAGGCGTGTAAGAAAGGGCCACAAGAACTAAGCACTGATACACCTCGGACATCACACACGAGAGGTGGAATTTGCCCCTTCAAGTCCAAGGCCACCACCCCAGGGCTCAGGAAGGCAGGAGAACATTTCACACCCCCCCCCACGGGCATCGCAGCTGCCGCTGAGAACAGCAGTGGCGGCCATAACTTTTTAAAGAGCCCCTAAGGAGAGCTGGGGGAGCCAGAATGACCTCTCGCATGAGAGGTGGAATTTGCCCCTACGAGTCCAAGGCCACCACCCCGGGGGCTCAAGGAGGTGGGGGAACGTTTCACCCCACCACCACCCCGCGGGCATCGCAGCTGTCACTGAGAACAGCGGCAGCAGCCATAACTCTTTAAAGAGCCCCTAAGGAGAGCTGGGGGAGCCAGAATGACCCCTCGTGCGAGAGGTGGAATTTGCCCCTACGAGTCCAAGGCCACCACCCCGGGGTTCAGGGAGGCAGGGGAACGTTTCCCCCCCACACGGTTGCCCAACTGATGGCTTGTGGGAGCATGGGGCGGGGCTTATGTGCCCGCCCCCTGGGCTCCTGACTGGCGGAGCGGAGCTCCGGTGCGCTCCAGCAGGAACCGAGGCCTGTACACAGATGGAGTTTCAGTAAACATATATTCTGCACTCAAATTGCATGGTTTATCACATCCAGATTGTCTCTGCTTCACCTCTGGAGCTTATATAACCTCAGTTTGTGGGTTATGTGTGGCAGAATTTGGAATAAATCTTGCAATAAATTACAGAGAATAAAACATTTTTACTTTTCACTTAAGACCATGTGACAAAAACATAGATCTTTAGTAACATAACAGAACAGTGATATTTTAAAGTCTAAACAATTAACTTCTCCCTCCTTCACAGCTTGTCATTCCCAAAGTCCATCTCCTTCCTCTTCTTGGTAGCCCAAGAAGTCTCCAGCTGCCCACTCTGCGCTTCGGCAGTTTCCAAGATGAAGGTCCCAAATGAACTCCACATCAGATAACACAGCCCTGAAACAATAATTCTAAAATTTACAATATAGAACAAAACTCTCCCTCCCATAAATCATAGTTCCCTTAAACAAGGTAATAAGAGCCTATGATTAAGGTACAAGCTCCCCAGCAGGGCAGTCTTGCTTCCCTCCTTTGCTTTCCACACAGTCTGCACCCTTCGGCTTCAAGAGGCTCCACCCCTTCCTGGCTCATTCCATTCCTAGCTGGGGGTTACAGTTACATACACATAATTATAACATACCATATCTGAACATTAATGTTTTAAATAATTTCATTTTCTTAGGTCTGTGTTCTCAGGTATATCTCCTTATCTTCTGATTTTATATTTTAATAGCCTTATGTATACATATAGCAACCTTATGTGGGTCTTTCGTTTTAAAAGTTGTCAGTTGACATAATCACATTCACTTTAGCCAGCTCTGACACTGGATTTTCACAGAGTTGCAAAACGGTAGGTAGCAGTCAAATAGACAAGATCATTCTAGCATTTCTCAATTAACTAAGAAGTGTTTGAAGCATCTCATTTATCTTTCCCTCTGAACAATACATTTAAAAATATTTTTCTCATGGCAAAGGCCATAGTTAGCATCGCTGTTTAGCTAGGTTTTCATATAATTGGACCCTGTGGGGATTAGGAAGTTTTGTTATGTTTAATGCATATGTTATGAGCATGGAACTCTGACTCATTCCCAGGGAAAAGAAGTATATTGGTGAAATCACTCTGCTGTTTGTAGGGAAGATGAACGTACTAATGTGGGACCAGATGAATCAATAAAAGAGATACTGGGTTAAGACACTACAAAGAAAGCTAATATAGAAGTCACACAGACATGGAGGATTTCTGTAGCAGCAGGTTGGCTAGACTTTTCTTCCCAAAATCATCTTAGTGCACTAATTTCTGAAGTTCAGGAACAGTAGGAGGTAAGTGGGAGATAAGAGGGTTACCACTGAGTTTACTTAGACCAGGCAGTGAATAAGAGAACACAATGAAGTGCAGAGTCTAGTGGGATGAGTAGTGAAGTCTGAATTAATGAACAGTGGAAACTAAAAGGAATCTGAATCAAAAGGATAAGGGAAACGGGATAACAGAAAAGATGCCAAAATCTTTCAAATTTAGCACTGGATACAGGTGAGGAAGATTTGGGTAGAACAAAGGGGTATCATATTGCTGGAACTTATTCTTTTTTTAATAATTCTTTTTATTATAACTTTTTAATATTATTTACAAACATATATATTACATATTTTAATATAATTCAAGTCTGTCATTTTCTTTTCTCATACAACCATATATATACCCTCAAATATACTTCATCATCTTTATCTTGCATTAGTATATTCACCTTGTCCATTTCTGCTAAGTTTAACAATTTGTTAACCAATTCTTCCTCACTAGGAATCTTATCCTGTTTGCAATATTTGGCCCATAGAATTCTAGCAGATGTTACTCTCAATATTATTAAATACATATCAGTTTGTGTAATATTATCAGGGATCATATTCAACAAATACGTTTCCGGAATTAGGTTCAAATTTACATTTGTAATTCCACAAATCATTTTCTTTACATTCCGCCAATACTTTTGTTCATTTGTACAATTCCACCACATATGGTAGAACGTACCAATCATTCTCTTACATTTCCAACATCTATTTGTATAATTTTTATATCGTTTCGCAATTTTTTCTGGTGTCCAATGCCATCTATAAACCATCTTGAGTACATTCTCCTTATATGCTGTAGCCCTCATAAGTCTAGCAGTCCTCCATATTCTTAGCCATGCATCTATATCAAGGGTATGACCAATATCTTCCATCCAGGAGATCATAGAAGGTTTTATCGTTTCCTCTCACATATAATCCGCTAGCAACAAATTATATAGTTTTTGAATCAGTTTGTCATTGAAGGAGAGCCAGATTTTATCCAGCTCATTCTTACGAGTTTCAAACCCATATACTGCATCTTTAGCATATCTAGACTTTAATTGTAAATATTGCCACCATGAAAACTGTATATTATGCTTTAACAATTCTTCCTCCGTTTTTAACCCGTTATTTTTTTGAGTAAGTTTTCATACGGTTCTCTGTTCTTTGCTGTAATTAAAGATGGTTTTACAAGAGCTTCTAGGGGTGCCACCCATTTAGGAGTTTTCTGGTAATATCTATCCTTTATATAGCTCCATGTTTTAATTAGTACTCTTCTTAGTATGTGATTGTGAAAGTTAGAGTGAATTTTTTCCTTCCCGTACCATGTATACGTGTGCCACCCCATATACAAATCATGCCCCTCTAACTTCAATGTTCTTATATTTTCTGAAGTTATCCAGTCCTTAATCCATTGCTGGAACATATTCCAAAAATAGCTATGCCTTTGAATCATAAGGATATATTTGGAACCAAATTTATAATTTCAAGTGAGTGTACTATTCATAACTCAATTTCATGATTTTTTATAGTTCCAGGGTACCAGAACTGGAGCAGGTCTAACCAGGTTCTGGGTAAGCTGGTTAGGCAAGAAACGATGGAGGACCGTAGTGTTCCTTTCTTTGTTTATTCTGAGTAAAGTTATACTTTATTTAAGAAGACCCCCAGAATATTCTTGAGAAATTATGGCATTTTACAGTGAGTATCTGTGATAAGGATGACATAAAGTTCTTTGCCTGAAACTGTATAGTTGTGTCATGATATTAGTACCTCAGATTGCACCATTATCATTAGAGACAAGTTAGGGTTCTAGCCTGTGGCAGAACAGTCCCAATCTGGCTTGCAGGCCCTGTTCCACCCTGCCCTCCTTGGTTTTCCCAACACCAGGGGGGTCATTTCTCTCTTTCTCTGTTCAACCACTGCCAACACCTGAATTTGTAGGAATTACCCACTGGGAGGGTCAGGACTCCCAGCTTCCAAATTCTGAGGCCTGGCCTCTGTCTCTCCTGCTACCCAACACCTGGTTACCACAGGGATCGCTTGCTGCCTTGTGCACCACTAGGGGAGTAGCCACTTGTCAACTGACTGCCCTCCCCTTTCTCCTGGTGCTCCTTTTAAAAATAGTGTGTCCAAGATGGTAGAGGTATGTGTAATACAGAGAACCACTACCAGGATTAAAAGTTACAAAGCATTTATTAAAAAGAAAATGTTCACAAGCATACTTTTAGTACAGCACCAAATTGAGTAAGGGATTTAAAAGAAAAGGGGAAAACACAATTCCTCTCTCCCTCCCTCTATACATGCTCTATCAGCTGTCAAGTCTAAGGAAGGCTCCTTAGCTTAGAAAGTTACAGATATTCTACAGGTTCCCATTACCTTCAAGCTTCTTTCAGGAGCACAGACCAACACATGGCAATGGCTGCCTCCTCCAGACCTCTGTTAAGAGGTCTCTCTGCCTTGATGGAATCAGCACAAAGAGCCCTTCCTCCTTGCTTCCAGGAGTTTTATCATCTCTCTTTATCCACCCACTGATCAGATCACACTGGGTCAAAGAAGCTTTTCCTAAAGTCTCCCAGAATTTCTTCCTGAAGTCCTTCTAGTACTTAATACCTCCAGATCTCTGTTCCCTGTGGTTGGACCATCCCAGGTCGAGTTCAGACTGGCAGTTTGAAGCAGGAGGGAGTCGTGGCAAAAAAGAGCTGGAACAAACTGTTCCAGGTTTTCCTGTTCACACTGCAGCTACTGATGTGGGAGCATACTGGGAGGAGGCGCAAGGGAGCATTCACACTGTTGGCCCGGAGGCACGGCTGTAAGACGTGGCTTTCTTTTTCGTAATCTGGAGATATGGGTTTATGTGCATGAGTGCATAAGCGCATAAGCACACAAGAAAAAGCATACAAGAACAAGCTTTTGGTGTTCACACTTTGTTGGTGCGGGATAGACGCGGGATAATCCCGCTTTCCAGGGTTTGCTACCACTTTCACCAGGTATCTTTTAAACTCAGGTGCGAAGCGTTACAAGACGGGTTGAGTACGAGTGAGGAACACCTGACAGATGTGCCTGTGTGAATGGCCCCTTTAATCTGGTTGTGGAACATTTCTGAAACGTGCCTATATCGGGGCAAACTGCTAGTCTGAACTCAGCCCCATTGTCTCTAGCTAGACCTATTAGCATTTCTAAAAAAGATGGCTGAGGTGAAGTTGGAAAGCAATTGAACTGACTTCCCTTCTCCCGCCTGTTCTCTGCCCAGAGAGAAAAAACTTTTAAAACTCAGAGTGAAGGTTTTGTTCAGTTCAAACTTTCAAAGAAAAACTGCATTTCTTCACATAGCCTATCCTTCTTTCTGAGATGATAAAGTTTAATGGGAGTGATTTTGGTGCAGAGTTACTTTCAGACAAGTGACTGTGAAATCTGTGTTGCATGGTCCCGTGAGAGAACTGAACATGTCAGAGAGCTATATTTGTGCTTATTGTGCTGTGGTATTTTAGGATCTAACTGATTTATTTTTACACAAGTTTCATAGCCTATTCAGCAAAAGACAGCTATTTGGAAGCAAAAGACAGCTATTTGGAAGAACCTCTCCCATTGAGGGAAGGCTCCTTGTGTCAAAGGAAAGTGTCAATGTTAGTGGGACAGATCCACACCTTCGAATTACAAATAATGATACAGTGAAGAAAGAATCAATGTTTGGAGGCTATCTGCTGTTAGGGTTTTCCCTGCAGTTGGCTCGCAGTGGGAGATTGGATGGCTCAGACATGGGGGTACTGTTCTGTCAATGGCGTTATGTCATTTCTAAAGTGAACTTGGAAGTGGATTTGTGCCATCGAATCAATTGAAAATTTTTTCCTGCATTTTTTCCCTGCTGGCCTACCAAATGGAGGCAGGGGGTGGGAAGCCAGCACCAGCAGGAAGTTTCCCACTATAGCAGGAGACCTGGAAACCTTCTCTGACCTCCTGGTGGTGTCTGGGAAAAGGAAGCTGGCTTGTTGTTGTTAAGATAGCTGCTGGAGTTGTTGCATTTAGGGCCTCTAGGCTACAGGCACCAAGCCTCTTGTCTTGTTGCCCACTGGTGGCAACAGGTTGGCACCAACAGGATGAAATGGGATGAAGGGGAAACATTCTGGTGTTGCACTGGTATGCTTACGTCACTTTTGGTAAAAATCAGAAGTGATGTGGCAGTCACTCTAGCATTCGGTGAAATTGTATCCATCATGCAACCTTCGCTCTGAATCTGCAGAATCCGTGTGCCTGTTGTCAAGGCAACTGGGCTGATGTTTTCTGTCTTGCCCCACTGCATGGTGATGACAAGAGCAAGAGTGCACAAATAAACAAATGTAGGATTGCCAACTGAAGGTTGGGAAATTCCTGGAGATTTGGAGTATAATGCCTCAGAGGAACCTCCCAATCTGGTTAGTAACTAGGGTTTCCAACTCCAGGTTAGGAAATTATTGGAAATTTGGGGTGGAGCCTTTGGAGGGCTGGGGAGGGGAGGGATCTCAGTAAGGTATAATGCCTGTTGTCAAGGCAACTGGGCTGATGTTTTCTGTCTTGCCCCACTGCATGGTGATGACAAGAGCAAGAGTGCACAAATAAACAAATGTAGGATTGCCAACTGAAGGTTGGGAAATTCCTGGAGATTTGGAGTATAATGCCTCAGAGGAACCTCCCAATCTGGTTAGTAACTAGGGTTTCCAACTCCAGGTTAGGAAATTATTGGAAATTTGGGGTGGAGCCTTTGGAGGGCTGGGGAGGGAAGGGATCTCAGTAAGGTATAATGCCATAGAGCCTACCCTCCAGCCATTTTCTCCAGGGGAACTGGTCTCTATGGTCCAGAGATCAGTTGTAATTCCAGGAGATCTTCAGGTTCCACCTGGAGATTTGCAACACAAAGCAAATGCCACAGCACATAAAGACAGAGAATATCAGCCCAAAATTTCAGCAAAGGGGAGCATATTCTCACCCTCTATCACTTGCTTTAAATGAGGGAAGATTATTGGCTTTGCTTGCCCTCAGTACATTTTCATATAACTCATATTGGTTATTATTATGCCATTGTAACAACTACATGTTACCTGATATGCTGGGATCACCACCCTAAGAAGTAAAGCAAAATGGCACAGAAGTGGTAGCATTCTTTAGGAAACAATGGCTGCAAACAGCTGCAAATGATACCAAAAAAGGAAGCAAGAATAAAGGGCTCACAATGACAATTTCCTTTCATAGCATGATGTTCATTCTGAAAACGTTCATGGGTGAATGTTTGTTGCAATCCTAGCTGTAATTGTTTTGTGTAATTGAGGCAGTTTGCAGTAGAATGTTTTCCCTCTATTCTCCATATTATTTTCACTTTGAATACATGAATAACTTATTATTTATGCTCTTAAATAAAACACAGTTGTCCATGAAAGCATCAAGATACACAGTTGTTAATGTATTATATTTTGTGTATTTCCCCCTTTAATTATTATGCTTTTGAGTGCTCCAAGTAGCAAGGCACCTCTATGATCTTGGAAGGAATACTGAGAATACAGACTACAGGAAAGCAAAAATAAAGTTTATTAAGGGAAATAATACAATAAATTGGGTCACCCAGTTAGGAAACCTGTGTAATCAAAACAATATCAAGCATCATTCATCTAAACCTGATCTTATCTGTTATGTACGCAGAGTGCCACCAGGGGTCCACGGCTAAGTTAGGAGCTTAGTTCCCGGACACAAAGGGAACCTCGGATCCTACACCACCGTGTGTCCACCAATAGGCCTCTGGCGGGAAATTCAAACCCTCCTATGGGGACCCTGGGTGTACTGGGTGGTGTATATATAATTGGCCCTTGCAGGGCTGGTTTCTCTTGTCTTGTGTGTGAAGTATAATAAATGTGTCTGAACGTATGTCATAGTCCGAGTCTCCATGCGGCGAACCCAGTACTTTGCAGTGGCGACGAGGATGGGATCCCAATGAGGATGGGATGGGATCCCAATGACTCTCCATCCAGTGCAGCACTGAGCACCAATCCAGAGGAAGTCACCGCACCCCGCATCGCTCCGCAGCAGCACCACACTGTGCCCGGCTCTCCCAGACACTGCTCCCCGCACCACGCTAGAGTCATGACATTGGCTCCAGGACACCTCAAAATCTTCGACCCCACAATCCCGAGTTCTGGGATTTGTGAACAGACCAGTTGACCTGCTACCTACCCTACCATGAGGTAACAGATGCCAGCAAGAGACGGCCTTCCTCCTCTTCAGCTCGTGTGGAATGGCCACCATCCGGCTCACAAAGAGCCTCCTGGCACCTAAGGCTATCCTCAAATGCCCCTACGAGGAGATTGTCAAAGCCTTAATGAGGTATTTCATGCCCAAGCCAACAACGATGGCCAGGAGGATGGAGTTCCAGGGGCGCACCCAGAAGCCCGGCAAGACAGCCGCTGCATTCATGGCCGCCCTGCGCCAACACACAATGGAGTTCAATTTCACCAAACTGGAGGAGGACATCTTGACCCAGTTTGTCTGGGGAACCAGTGATATAAAACTCCACCGCAAGCTGATCTGCACCACCAACCTCAACATTGAGGATGCTCTACAACTCGCCATCACTTACAAGGTCTCCCACCACGACTGTCCCCTGACAGCGTCCCACTTGGTGCTCCCTAACTCAGCACCGGAGACCTTGGATGAGAACGATGTCCGTCTCATCTGCCCATCCAGCTGCAGGAAGCTGCTGGAGCATCCAGGCACACCACAAAACCCGCCAGGAATGACGAGTGTGTCAGCTGTGGAGAGGCACACAAGTGCAAGTCGTGCCGGTTCCATGATGCTCTCTGCCACATGTGCAGGAACCAGGGACACCTCGCCCGTGTATGCCAGTCCAAGAGCCACCGGAACCCGCCTCCACAACCGCAACCACACCATGAGACCTTCACACACTACGAGGCCACCGCAGAAACAGATGACCTCTACCTCCTGACCAACCAACCCTCATTCCAGGCACTACGCCTTCCCAGTGCATCCGCAGCCCCGAAGATCCAGGTTCAAGTACTGATCGAGGGGTCCCCCTGCTTAATGGAAGTGGACTTCGGGTCAGCAGCATCCATCGTATCAGTAAAGACACTTAACAAACTCTGTCCAAATGAGGGGCCACGCCTGCATCCCTCTCCTTTGAACCTTGTGGACTTCCAACAGAACCTGGTACCGATTCAGGGCATGGGGAATTTCAGGGTGAAATACAGGGGATTTCTGGGCTCACTGGACTTGATTGTGGTCGAGGGGGATTTGGTTAGCCTCTTGGGGTGGGCCTGGTTCGCACCGCTTGGGTATCATGGTTGGGGGGTTATGCAATGTGCGCCGAGGGATTTTGCCGAGGTTTGCGGGGAATTCCCCATGGTATTTGATGGGGCTTTGGTTTGTTATAAGGGCACCCCAGTTTCACTTAAGCTCAACCCCATAGTTGCCCCCATCCACATGCAGTTACGCAGCGCCCCGGTAGCATTGCCACCAAAAACTGACGCAGAACTTGACCGCTTGGTGGTGCAAGGGGTCCTTGAACCCGTCTCGCATACACTGTGGGAGACTCTTATAGTTACCCCAGTGAAGCCCAACGGCGACGTCCGCATCTGCATGGACTATAAGTGTACTTTAAATAAGGCCCTTCATGACCACTCTACCCGGTCCCGGTTGTGAGTCATGTCTTAGCGTCCTTAGTGGGGGCCAAGCTCTTCGGCAAGCTGGATCTTGCACAAGCATACCAGCAACTGCCCGTTGATGAGGCCACGGTTGCCACCCAAACCATAGTAACACATCGGGGAGCGTTCAAAGTAAAGAGGTTGCAGTTCCGGGTCAGCGTCACCCCCGGGATATTCCATCAGCTTATGGACTCTCTGTTAAAAGGGATCCCTGGAGTGACGCCATTCTTCAATGACGTCCTCATCACTGCGGCTACCCCAGATGACTTTGCCTCCCATCTACGCGCAGTCCTCCACCACTTCAACTTGGCAGGCCTTAAGATCAAGAGAGAGAAGTGCCTCCTTGGGGTCCCAGAGGTTGATTTATTGGGGTTCCGGGTCGACGCCTCTAGCCTCCATCCTGTGAGAGACAAAGTCAAGGCCTTCATGGAGGCCCCCGCGCCCAAAACAAAGGCAGAGCTTTAGGCATTTCTAGGGCTAATAAACTTTACCATGCCTTTCTGCCCCACAAGTCGGCAGTAGCCGAGCCCCTGCACAGACTACTGGACAAGTCTGCACCATGGGCCTGAGGCCCCTGGGAGTCGGCGGTGTTCAGGGGTGTCAAGGCGCTCCTGATGTCAAACGAGGTGCTGGCTCATTTCAACAAGTCCCTGCAGGTGGTCCTCGCGTGTGATGCGTCCCCTTACAGCCCCTTGGGCCACATTCTCCCTGAGAGCCGAGAGGTCCCGGTGACCTACTACTCCCGGACCTTGTCGGCCACCAAGCAGAATTACTCCCAGATCGACCGCGAGGGTTTGGCAATTGTGGCTGGGGTAAAAATGTTCCACAACTTTGTGTATGGGCACCCTTTCACAATTGTGACGGACCATAAGCCGCTCCTCAGCTTCTTTTCGGTGGAGAAACAGACCCCTCAGGTGCTGTTGCCCAGAGTCCGCACACTTAACCACTACACCACTACACAAAACAAATAAGTTGCTGTTTGAAGGATGGGGGCAGTAATTTCAAAGAGCATCTTCAAGGGGAAGAAATTCCTCCAATCTCTGTGATCTTTACTATGGAGATTACAAGAATTCCTACAGCATCATTCAACTAGGTGATGTCTCTTCCAGATCTTTACCCAGGAATTATGTCATTGCTTTGCACATCATTCCCTTGGGATAGGCCTCCGCCAGAACTTTCCAATGTGAACTCTGATATACTTTTTTGCCTTTGTGATCACGTACTTTTCAGTGAAAAAACTAATATCTGTAACCCAGAATTCATTATTGAGTTGTTTCATATGGTTGTGTTTTGTTATTGTTTCTTTTATTATGACTGCTTCATTTTCATGATTCTGTTTCACTATTATTTCTCATTGATTTCAATGGCAGATGACCCCCTCCCCTTCTTCTCAAATTTGTACTTTCATGGTTTTCCATCTAAATTAGACAAAATTCTCAGGGATTCTTGTACTCCTCTAGGACACCCACATTTCCACATTTCATACAGATAAAATATCACACACAACCCTTGATTTCTGAGGCAGTGAAAGGCACCTTTGTCTTTTAAGTCTATGGGAGAATGGATGGGAAGGATTCTGAATAATGAAGGCAGCTGCTTGAAGAACAGTAGCATGAGGAAGAAACAGACTGACAAGTCTAGGGCATTTGGTGGCACAATAAGGGTAAGGCATCTGGGCAGCCAGGCGGCAGGAAGAGAACTTTGACACAGTGTTAAGGTCTGGAAAGCAGCACACGTGCGGGGGAAGTGCAGATTACAAGGGAAATGTTGGCACAGGAGGTCAGGCATTGGGAGGAGAGAGGAAGGCAAGACATAGCAGCTACAGTTTTCAGGCAATCAAGAAAGACTAGAGCCTCTCTTTCCCCCTCTCTCTAAGGAGCACTATGTTCTCTTTATGACCTTACTAGGGAGCAAAGCTCATTGTGGACAAAGACAACAGGCCCTAGAAAGGAAGGGTGGGTGGGTGGTAGATAGATAGGTAATGGATAGATAGAGGGGTTTGGAGAAAGAGAGGAAGGAAGGAAGGAAGGAAGGAAGGATGGAAGGAAGGAAGGAAGGAAGGAAGGAGTGGGGAATCTAGTTGGCTTGCCCAAGGTCATCCAGCAGGTGCAAGTGGAAGAGTGGGGAATCTAGTTGGCTTGCCCAAGGTCATCCAGCAGGTGCAAGTGGAAGAGTGGGGAAACCATTCCTAGTTCTCCGCTGGTCCCTCTTCCTGGCGGGTTACAATTACCACCTGGTGCATCGCCCGGACAAGGCTATGGGGCATGCAGATGCCCTCAGCTACCTGGCCTTTCTGTCCACAGATGCCAATCCCACTCCTGCCCCTGGGGTCCTTTTGCTCGAGGGCCTCCCAGAACCACCCCTACAGGCCGCTGACACTCGGCCCACGACCCCATTCTGTCCTGGGTCTTGGGCTGGGTGGTGAGGGGGTTGCCCACAGTCATGGCGGGCCCAGAGTACATGGCGTTTGCCACCCACCGGGATGAGCTGTCAGCTCTTAAAGGGTGTCTCTTCTGGGGGGAGAGGGTGGTTGTCCCCAGCGCCCTGAGGCACCAGTTCCTCAACGCTCTCCATGAGGCCCACCCAGAGATTGTCCATATGAAGGCTCTGGCCCGGAGCTATGTGTGTTGGTTGGGGATTGACACAGAAATTGAGTCCTGGGTGCGAGGGTGCCAGACGTGCCAGGCAGTCTGCCCGAATCCACCAAGTGCCCCCACCCAGTCGTGGGAGTCCACCCAGAAGCCGTGGTCCCGGCTCCACATAGACTTTGCCGGGCCATTCCAGGGACTGATTTTCTTGGTCACGGTGGACTCCTACTCCACATGGTTGGAGGTCAGCCCAGAATAGAAAAGGGCCAACTCTAAAAATCTAATTATGAAACATACAAAAATATACATGCATTTATTAAACACAAATTAAAATAACAAATAAGGGCCCATTCATACCTCATATACAAATATAAAAATACAAAGGCTGATGAAATAGACCTAACGCGTTTCGGCCTTCACAGGCCTTCCTCAGAGGTCTAATGCAAATAGAACATATTGGCTAATATGTAAAAATATATACAATCAAACATATACAAAATATGAAATAAAGACCAGAAAACAATTGTTCCAGAGTTTAACCACTGGGCAAAAATACAAATGAAACCTCCAGTGCAATCACATGTCCAGTAGTACTTCTCTCTGGTCAACTATATATTCTCCTGAGATTGTATAGCCAAATGTTCCCAATGAAATATTCCTTAAGTTAAAAGCAGTGTTGTTCAAAAAAGTGTTGGACTTATATAGTAGTATATATAGGTCCAACACTTTTTTGAGCAACACTGCTACTGGACATGTGATTGCACTGGAGGTTTCATTTGTATTTTTGCCCCATGAGAAGCAGTTGCTCAATTAGTGAGGAATATCTTGTGATAGCAGAATAACACATAATTAGGAGATCATAGTTGTATGATAAAGGGCAACAGTGAAGGTAAGCATGATGTTCTAGTAGTCACGTCTCATTATAATAAAAATTAGTTTTGTAAGTTTTGTGCTTAGATATATCAGTAAAATCCACAGGAGTTACTGGAGAAAAAAGCAGTTAGTGGAGTCTTTTAATGTACTGAAATGGCAGAACAAAATCATATATAAATTGTAGTCGGTAATGCTCTATACTTGGATGCACAGGAAATTTTAATGTCAAGAGTCATTAGACCCAACCATTAGACCCAAGGGTCCATAAACTATATGGGTCACAGCAACCTGTTGTATTCTGTTGTGATTAACATCATTGGCTGCAATGTACAACTACATTTGTTGTATCACAACTCTATTAATGTAAATGGAAAAGACTGAGGATGGAAATTGAACATGTATATAATGAAAGTGCCCATGTTCCTACATCATGCATATAAAAGTAATTATTTTAAAAACTGTTAACATTTATAGATTATTCCATCTATACCACTCCACAGTATGCTTTTCTAAAAACCTTTGCTTACTTGAGTCAATGCTGGTCTGTAATGACATGCATGTGCTCCAGCCCTCACAAGAGATGGTTTTAGTAAAGTGGCAGCACCGTTTATTAAAGGGAAGACAGGAAGTTCCTTTAGTGGCCCAGAGTAAATGCTAACTTTCTTATATCTTCCATCTATGGGTCATTATTGGAGATTTTCCGGCATGCATGTTGTCCCATGCATTTGGTGGTTGCCCAAGGAGGTAAAGGGACCCACCATCCATGGAAGTTCTTAAGAGACTATGTGGAATTTCACATTACCCTTTTTAAACCATTATTGTACCATCATGGAATAAACCGGTACTGGGATGGCTGTTTCACACAGCCTTTCCCTTCCAGTAAGGAGCCGTCTCTGAAGCAGTGTGTCATTTCAAACTGCGCCACTTTCTTTTCCCACCATTTCCCTCCTGCACATGCTATTGGGAATGCTATGGCGCTGAAGCAGGACTACAAACCAGCACCATGGTGACCCCATTGAGATGCCTGGACTCCATTTAGATACACTGACATTTGCTACTGAACCGAAATGAACCGCTTCTCCCACATTCAGGTAAGTTGTTAGAGGCTTAGCAATCGCTGAATGTGGTCTAACTTTAGATCCATCAGCCTTACCCATACTCTGAAGCATGAAACTTTAACTTGTCTTTAATTACTGAGCTGATCGGAGGGGGGGGGGTAAGGATGGAGTCTGACACTTATGCGTCCGCCATAACCGCTGCCCCCCCATGCTTGAACTCTGTATCCAGTGAGCTCCTTGTTTCCAGGTGACATTGTTAGGAGAAATCCCCCATTAGGAGATTAATCCTTTAGCCCAAATCTGTTTTATGTACGACAGGGGGTTGTGGGTTCCTTTGACCAATGTATACAGAGAGCAGAACCAGAACTGAGACTCCTTTTTCCCCAAGAAAGAGACAACACGGCTGGATGTTTATAGAATAAGTTGTTCTCTTTACTAAATGATAATTGGTTCCACAAGCATACAAAAACAGATTCAATCTCACACACTCACAAGTTCCTTTAGATACAATAGAAATGGAAAGCAATCAGTATAGAAAATAATAATCTTTAGCTAGTTGGATAGGAACACAGAAAAGGGTAACGGTTATACTTATCTGATCCAGAAGAGAGTTTGACCTTCTCAATGAAGAATGCGGGAACAAAAGATCTAACTAGAGGGATTCTACTTCACACAGTTGGAACCAGCCAACACGTGTGGGCTTCTTGGCTGCAGTCCAAGAGAGCATGTGAGAATTACCTGCAGTAGAACTTGAGTTGCCTAGGTGGGGTAAAGATGGCTAGCTTGCGTGGAACAAAGGTTGCTCCTCACCTTTTAAAACCTAGTTTGGGGGGTTGGCATCTGTGCCAACCTCATACCTGTAGTCCGTCTCATTCCCTATACCTATTGGTTACTGGGATGTGACGTATCTACCTAGAGGGAGTGGGTAATATTCAAATCTTAACCTTTAACTCAATGGAAGCATCTGCTCAAGGTGTGAAGTTGTATTGCCAAGGAAACCTTTGTAGTACAGATGACTTTAGCTGGTCCCCAAGCAGTAAACAGGAAATAGTCACTTTCAGATGCAAACCAGATATCTGGGTTACGTGTTGACCAGAAATTCCTTGATGGTGGAGGACCTGTTGTTTGTGCTAGTCCTCTTGGCTGACCATAATGGAGAATGTCTTCTTCCCGGGCTGGGCGGGTAGGTGTGTGTGTGTGTGTCTTCATTAGCATATTGGTGCAGGCAGCACATCAGCATAGCAGCTTCCAGTTGCAAGCGGACCAAAGCACACAGTTTTCCCAAACCCATACACAATGCAAGTACATTCCATACATACATGTATAAGCACAATAAAATAAAATACAATTTTAGGCACATTCCTTAACAACATCAAGCTACATCAAGTGTCTCAGTGTTTCTAGCTTGATGTAGCTTTTTATATTTTATATAAATGCATTTTCTTCATGAAAAAAATCTTAAGAAGGACTGGTTCCTTTGGTGCACAGTCCACAAACTACTCCCATCCAGTGCATCCACAAACCTAGGGTTGTTCTGCCAGTGAACTAGGGTTGCCAACTCCAGGTTGGGGAAATCCCTGGAGATTTGGGAGTGGAGCCTGAGGAGGGTAGGGTTTGGGGGAAGGAGGGACCTAAGCAAGGCATAATGCCATCATGGACTCCACTTTCCAAAGCAGCCATTGACCTGATCTCTGTAGTTTGGAGCTCAGTTGTAATTCCAGGAGACCTATAGACCCCACCTGCAGGTTGGCAACCCTAAAAAATCATATTCAGCATACTAGTTCTGCAGGAAGGCAAGCTGATTTCCATCACTATACTGGTGCCAAACATGGCAGTTTTATCTATCAATTCCAACTATTTCACTTGAACATGCTGAAGTGCTTGACCTGAAGGAATTGGTGACAAAATTTGCTAAAAAAAAAAGGCACGCAAAATAAGATTCTGATGTGCCTGAAATGGAAACATTAAAGAGACTTAAATTTCAACATCACAATTGACAGGATTTTTCAAAATGCTTTGTGATTTGTGTTTTTCTGTTTGAGAGAGAAAATCAGAGATTGTATTACTTGTTCTCACAATAATGTGTTTTTCATTCTTCCTAAAATGCATTTATGTTTGAAAATTGGTGGGCGCACCGGGGGGGGGGGGGGCCAGAAGGAGAGCCTCGCCGGTGTGCAAAAAAACACCTGGCACCGGCCCTGAAGGCAGAGAATCCAAAATATTGTGGTGCAAAACAGCAACAGGAGAGACTGGCCAGCAAGGAGGACTTGAGGCAGAGATTGGGACTAAAGCAGAAGGCAGACAAAGGCTGAGAAAGGTACATCTTTCTGGAAGCAACATGGCAAGTATGTTCTATTGCAGAGGTAGTACCTGCAAATATAAAGAAATGCACAGAAAGCAAGGGTGGAACAGTCACTTGTGAAAAAAGAAGGAAGACAGAGACTCATGAGGCTATTTAGACTTCTGACATGCTTTTTACAAGGAGAGATGGCAGATAAGGGAACAAGATCCTAGCCTGGGCTCCCTATACCCTGAATGGCTCAGGTCTGTGGATTCCTGCAACTGGGGTCCTGAGAGGCTGTATGGCCTGCTTTTAGGCTCCACCGTGACGGCCCTCAAGATTGGGCTGCCCAAGTGTTATGTACAGGTCTTTTTCATAATATTTATATCCACCTTGGGGGAATGTTGCTTTGAAGATGTTGTGGTTGATGATACATTGGAATTCATGGTGATGATGGTCCAATTAAAATGCAGCTGAATGTAGCAGAAATATTTAAATACATGGGGTATTTAAAATGTTAAATTGTAAATGTAAAATTGTGTTTTAGAATGCCATCATTTTTTTTCACATTCTTTCACACAACAGTACAAGTGTTACAGTTTGTCAGAATATTTTATATAATCTGGTGGGTAATTTACCTTTCCTAATCAGATCTGTGGGGATGAAAAAAACCTTCTGTGCATGAATCATAAATGAAGTGGTGTTATAAAATCAATATGCTTCTCCTGAAAGCCATAAAAGCAGCCAGGTAAATACTAAATAATAGAGATGATTAAATGTTATGACTTCCAGAATATTAACTACATGTGGTTCAAAATGATATATACCTTGGTCTCATGTATTTGACTGTTGATTCATGATATATCTATCTGAACAATCTACCGTTGGAGATCACATTAGTGGCCAGCTTGCAACTTGCTACTGAAGACATGTTTTGCGGCTATCCCAAGTTGTCTATCTTTCATCAGGAACATATGTTGGCAGTGCAAACCAATGCAATGAACTTGTGACTACATTTAGACCAAGTGAATGCAATTCTAGCAGAAGTCTAAAATGGAAATGCAGAAGGAGAAAAGTGTGAATCTGCTAAAACAAAGCAGATGTGTCTCACCTCACTGCTCACCAGGCAAGCTTGGAGTTTCTTTCTATTTCTTCCCTATAAATTGCACAGAGCAGAGGTGAGTGACACTGTCATTCTATTTCTGTATAGATTGAACATGAATATTTTTTTTACAAGAGGTATACCCTACCATAAAGCACAACACTCAGACTAGGCAAATGTATCCCCCCCACACACACCCTACCATAAAGCACAACACTCAGACTAGGCAAATGTATCCCCCACACACACACTTATGGGTGTTCGGGAGAGGGGGGAATCCCCATTTAAAATTGAGAATTATGCGATTTAAAATATGAACATGAATAAACTGGTGCTGTTTTGCTTTGTGAGATATACGTTATTCTCTAGTGGAAAACATCAGACACCCAATGCTCCAAAACATGTCCCTGTTTAAAAATTAATGACATATCAGGTTGTAGTACACCGTCAATGAGCGGGGGGGGGGGTCATACCTACTCAATGTTCTTATTATAGCCACCTTCAAGAAGATAACCAGGGACTTATGTCCAAGAGGCATTGTCCAGGCTGACTGTTAGGAGGACATCATTAGACTGTAACATTGCTTGCAAAGAAAAGAGTCAGCTTATAAAACAAGTGCAGTCATTAGAACAGACAGGAGATGGAAATCCACTGTGTATTCTGTGAGGTTGTTTATTTCCTGTTTACAAGGTATGTTTGAATGAGTCAAGGGATGTGGCATCCATCAAATGCTTTTTTTCCCAGGCCCTTACAAGAAATCACACTGCAACAAAATGCCCACAAACATTTTGTATGACAACACAGAGACATTAGGGGGACAATTTCTTAGTCACAGCTGCTCAGCACAACTTTATTGGTGTCTAAGAAGGAATGTCAAACACTACCAAGTTATGGTTCATTTCAGTCCATTGCACTGATACCTAGATTGTCATATTGGCCCAGGTGTTTGCCCTGAACAGCAGCTTTTCACCCCTAATCTGTCAATCTCTTATGCTCACAGAGACTCAAATGCACATCAAGAGATCCTCAGAAGCTTTCTGGACCATTTCAATGGAGGGTCTTTTGTGGGCTAATGCAAAACAATCTAATTGCTACCTGACAGATTCCACTGAAATTAAGAGGGAGGGTTCATGTGCATAAAAGATCCATGTTTTCTGAATGACAGATATGGATTGGGGTAGCAGTCTGGAAACTAAAGAACCACAGGTTTCCTTCCTCATAGACATCAGTGGGAAAGTCATCAGCATGTTGTGGAGAACCCCCACATACATTCTGAGTTTTAAAAGTGTGGGAGTTTTTTTCCTCTCTGGAAATGGCAGGGAACCAGGCTAATTACCTGCTTGATTACATCTATACATATGCTAATGTCCCTGGCAGGGAAGCTATCTAAGGAATTTGGTGCTAAGAAATCTCCCAGCAATTCCTGGAGATTTCCCAGAATGCCTTCCAGGAGGGCTACCAGGATGCACCTGCGACCTGGGTGGGCTGGGTCAAGAGGGTGGAGGGAGTGATGTAAAGGGGGTGGAGACACAGGTTCAATAAAAATCATGGTCCAAGGAGTAAGGGTCTCTCTTGGTGCTGATTCTTCAAAGGGAACAGACTTCTAAGCAATGGTCAGTCGTGGTGGCCATCTTTTGCTGACCATGTGGTCTCCAGGTAATGGGGCATAACTAGGAACTTTGTAACTTCTTAAGACCATTAGAGCCTGCCCTATTTTAACATCAATTAAAATATGTCTAGAAGTAAAGAGGATTGCATTTTGACCAATTTTCTTTTGAAATACATTTGCTGATCTAGTGCTGTACTTAAGGATGCTTGTAAATATTTTGTTTTCAAGAAATCTTTTTTTTTACTTTGGAGGTTGGTCCTCAGTCTCTGTACCACCTAGATTTCCCCATAGTCTTGGACATGCTAGCACAAGAGGAGGCCACAGGTTGGGAGGAAAGCAGTCAGTGCACACATGGCTATTTCTCCAGGGGAGCCCCACAGTTATTTGTCCTATGGTAACCAGGTTCTGAGTAACAGAGAACATAGAGGCAAGACCTCAGGTTGGAAAGGGGGGCTAGGAGCCCTGTCCCTCCTAGCAGGAACACCCCCCCCAAAAAAAAGAACAGGTGGTGGCAGTGAGTTACCCTAGTGGAAAGAAGACGTAACCCCTTCCAGGAGTTGGCAATGTCAAGGAGGAATGGACAGAGCAGGGTCTGCAAGTCAAAGTAGGCCTGTTCCATCACACATGTGTTCATTAGAAATGCAGCATCCAGACTAAATCTGGAAAAACAATGGCACATCTTTGGGGAAATTTAAAGGTGGCATTTTCCCTACATAGAGGTAATCTAGGATAAGAAAAAAAACATATGTTTATGTTCCTGTGGAAAAGCAAGTTGTGATTTTACATCATTTCCATGTACCCATAACAAAATAAACACCTGCAACACATTTTGTAAGTTTGCAGTTATGATCATTGTTGTATAGAAAACCCATCATGTATTTAGACCTCTTAGATTCAACAGAGCTAAAGCAGTTATGCTTCATATGCAGCTCACTTTGTTTAGATTATATTAATTGATCCCTAATAGACACATGGAATTTCACAGATGCAGGAGGTTTCCCTATGTGATGGCAGGGTGCTGCCTACATTTCCCCCCATCTGTCAGACTCCCATACCAGTGACCAAGCAGCCAGGATAGGCACGAACTGGCTCATAAACTAAAGTTCATCATGAATTTTGGGTGCTTCATGAACTGAAGAGCTGCCATGAACTTTCATGTATTATGATGCAGTTCATGACAGATCATAGTGGTTCATGAAGAGCAGGATATGGGTTTAAATGGCTCAGCTTTCTGCTCTTCATAAAAAGCTGTGGAGAGCAGAAACCAGGGAGGTGAAATGGCTCAGAGCCATTTAAACCCCTGCTTTCAGCACCCCATGGCTCTTCATGGGGAGCAGAAAGCAGTGGTTTAAATGGCTCCCCTGCTTTCTGTGCCCTGCCACTTTTTGCAGGAGCAAAAAGCAGAGGTTTAAACTTTAACTGCTAATGAACCAATACAAACCAGTTCGGTTCACAAACCAGTCTATTGGTTCATGGTTCAGCCACAAACCATGAACCAAACCACAAGAATGCGGTTCATGCCCATCCCTACCAAGCAGTTTGGGTTTTGCTGTTTCTGTGAGTGATCAATAAGGCTAAATGTGAAAATATGCTGGAAGTATGCTGGATAATGTGCTACAGTTACAGGTAGGACATGGTGGTGGGTAGCACAAGCATCTGCAATGCTGTCTACTACTTTCGCCCTTCACATTTCCTGGAGTGATTCACACTGACACCTTTCAACCACACAGGAATACATTTATTGCCTTTTCTTTAGAAGAGCTTATAAAGACTGGATAGGTGGGCAAGTAAAGGGGGTGTAGTAATGTAGTAACTATTTACAGCTAAGAGCAGACAAAGCTCTGCTTTAGAAAGGTTGCAATATCACACAAGGTAACAGGAATGACAGGCTGTTCCTGTGGGAGAGAGCGATGGATGCATTTTACTTGAAATGGCTCACTAAACCCAGGAATCTTAGATTCCTGAAATAGTGTTAGCTTGTCTCTTAGGATTTTCCCTCAGTCCCCTCACAAGTCACTAACACACTATTTCTCTGAAGTAGCCTATCCTGCCTGTCACACAATACCTAACCCAATTCTGCCTCTCTGTAGGTGCTTGAGCTCTAACCACCTAGCTCTCTCAATGTCTGAGCTCTATCCACCTAGCTCTATCTGTTTGTGAGCCCTATCTGAGGATTTTTTCCATTTGCATATATAGCAACTGTCTGCATATAGAAACTGTCTGTCACACCCCACTTCCTACTTTATGAAGGAAATAGGAATTCATATGTAAAACTTTCCCTGCCATTTAAATGGGTAGGCATTTAATGGCCTGGAATTCCATGGCTTGGAACTTCTCTCCTTTCATTTTTCAAAAAGGGGAATATGTAGAACTGCTGTATGCTAAACCAGACCATTGATCTATCTAACTCCTGTTAGGAGCAGGTCTTTATATTGGACTTTTTACACATGAATAAAGTTGATATTAAAAAGACTGCTTGAAACACTGACCAAGGACTCTGAACTATGAAGGGTCAAAGAAAGGTTTTGGAGACAGAAAAACAGCTGAATCATTAACAGTTAAGGCAAATAACGACTCAGGAAAGAGGCCCCTAGTTATCTGTATGTTAAGCTGGGAGAAGCCAGCAAAAGACAATGGGTTTCGAGGTCGTGCCTAGACTTGCTGTCTCCGAGATAGTAAGTTTGACCCTGAAGAGAACCAGGGGACTACAGAGAGCTAATGACAGTTGAGGAAATCAGGAGGGGCCAAGAACCACCTGTGAGGTGAAGCAAAGCTGCTGGCCCAGCCTCTCTGATGGCTTCCAACACATTCCCCCCACCTCCTACACTTAACAGACGGCTGTCTGTCAGATGCAGCAGTGGTTGCAGGGTGATTAAAGCCCCGAGGGAGCCCACCCCAGCAGTAATGCCTTAGTGATCCTGCCAGCCCTGCCTCCACAGTGGCAGGATTGCCTTAGCCCTGCTGCTGGCCCAGCCTCTGCGATGCCTTTAAACACTACCCCCCTTGGGACTTCCAGGTTGGTGCCACGGTGCCGCGGGTGATTCCCGGGTCATATCCAAGTTCCCCCGACCCTTCTCCTTTCTATCAGGGCCCCCGGAGAGAGACCAGGTTGCAGGGGACTTATTTGGTCAACCCATGACAACGGCGGTTGGCGGGGAGAGATTTTTTTCCTGACGCTGGATCAGGAAGAGGAGCAGAGCATGGTCGCAATGCTCTGCATTAGCTGTGACCACCCATTTTAAATAGTTGGATATAGTTTCAATATATGGCCACAAAGGCAAAAAGAGATCACGTAATTTCTGCTTCAAATCTGTGAAGACCTTCTATAGAGAGCCCCTCAGGATTACTCCCAATGTACAGAAAAGCAATGGCGGTGAGGGAAATTACCGGAGCAAAAGGCAACTTGAAAGCATTATGAGGCAAGGAACAATGTAAGTCAAAATTTGTAACTACCTGAACTTAAAAACGTTGTGGCAATGGCTTTTATATATTAAGTAGTCCTTTAAAAACATTAGAAATAGAATGAATATCAGGATGAGATTCAGATAAGAAAATGGTGCCGTCAGGGGTTTGTGTACCGATAGCAGCTGGAGAAATTAAAGGGACAGAGCTACTAGTTGATATTGGACAACTTACCATGGACCAATTCAAAAAATGGTTGGCTGAAGAGATAGGACAGGCAGTTAAAAATGCTTTGCAAAATTACCAAGATATAGGCATGAAGCGGGAAAAGGAGGAAGAAGAGGAGTTAGTGGAGAGCCCAAAGAAGGAACTGATTTACAGACAAGAAAAGACACTGCAAAATGGACTCTCTCCCCCCCAGGGAAAAAAGGAAAGTTTCTACCCAAAGGCGGAAAGTAAAGAAACCTGTCCAATATTGTCTGATCAGGAAAAGTTTAAAAGAAAGTTCCTGAGAACAACCAGTTAGGAAAGGCAGTAAATGGATGAAAAAAAGAGGGAAGCCTTTTCCAAGGAAAAATCCTAGGCATAACAGGAAACTGAACATTACCTTACTGAGGCATAAGGGACAAAATTTGGAATGGAAATCAGATGAGTATAAAGAGTTGAGACACCTGATTGATCATCAAGAAAAGGACACCACAGAAAATAGAAAATAAAAATAAACAATGTGTACTGGGTGACAGTGTAACTGACTTGGTTTATATTGTACAGGAACTGTTGAAATCTCACAAGGCTGAAATAAAAAGAATGGCAAGATTCCCCTCTCGTGGAAATGTAATTTGTAACCTTTTGTTGTAATGGAAACCCTTTGTTGTAGAAAACTGATGTCTCCTCCTTTCTTTTTTGTTTTGTTTTGGAAAATTAATAAAGAGAATATTAAAAAACAAAACACAACACACACACCCCAATACCAGACCAGTGGCATAGTTGAAATATATATTTAAAAAGCAGAAGTATGTGAACAAATATTCTGGGAAATATAGTCAACATGATGGGGGGAAATGTAATTTGTAACCTTTTGTTGTGATGGAAACCCTTTGTTGTAGAAAACTGATGTCTGGTTCATATGAACTTGCTTAATATCTGATTGCTTGGATGCTGTTTTGAATATGTAGTTAAGTCCCAGTTCTTAAATGTAACATAAATGAGAAGCATTTCTGTAAAAAAAAAGGGGGGGTATGTCCTCCCCCCAAATTCAA
>NW_015163140.1:349634-349769 GCF_001447785.1 Gekko japonicus
ATCACCGGAAGTGTGTCATAAGGCCACACCCCCTGACATCACCAGAAGTGTACCATAAGGCCACACACCCCGCCCCCAACGGTCCTGGCCGCCACCGCCAGCCTTGCAGCTCCACTGCCGAGCCCCATGAGGGGC
>NW_015163140.1:350710-376699 GCF_001447785.1 Gekko japonicus
ACCGCCAGCCTTGCAGCTCCACTGCCGAGCCCCATGAGGGGCCCGGCGGTGGACCTGCAAGGCCGGTGGGAGTACAAGGAAGCCCCGCGAAGGCCCTCCCTGGCCCCAGGCAGGCAGGGGTGGGGAGAGGCAGGGAGGAAGCAACTTACCCTCCCTCTTCTCTTGCCTCCTCCTGGCTGAATGAGGGCCGGAAGTGGGGTGGCCACCCCCCATACCTCACCCGGGGGAACTGCGATCCCCCGCGAATCCCCCCTGAAATGACCTCTGGCAGAAACACCAACGTGGTCTAGAGAGAGGTCCTTCAATACAGAAAAAAACAGGGCATATGTCTCACTTCATTTCTTACACTACAATCTTCTCTGTTAGAATTCCTACAACAAATGTCACATTTCAAATTTCACATAATCGGTATTATAACTGGATTTATGGAATTTAAATACAATAGCAAAGCACGGGTATCAGGCTAGTATTGTATAATTAGACTGGAAATAGCTCTCCAGGGTTTCAAGCCCAGCAAATACCTTTGCTATCTTTAAGTGGCAGTTCCAGGCATTAAACCTAGGACTGTCTGCAAATCAACTTCAGAAATATTCAGAATTCAATGCCATACTCAAAATAGTCTGAATATTTCCTAATCCGAATTTTATAATCCCCCAATATTCAGAATAATTCCAGTCTTTCAGAATCCCATTTATTTCTATGAAAAGCAGACTGGACCACCTGAGAAGTAAAAGTGAAACATATTCCCCAGACAGCCTGGCTTCAAGGATGCCGGGAGCAGTGATCGAAGTGTACCCTATGTTGCCTTTTTTATTGTTTATTTTGTCAAGGGAGGAAGGACTGCTGTGATAGCAAGGCCTGTGATTCATGTCTGTCTGTCCTCATGAAATCCCAAAGTCAGCTCAGGCAACAAAAAGTACTTTCACATCGGTTCTTTCCAAATGACAGGCAGGCATAGCTCCTGATGGTTTGCTCTTGATTAATGCTTTGCATGCTGAAACACTCCTCCCCATGTCCCTTTCCAATCACCTTATCCTACATTTGAGTCCCACTCTATGTCTTGGTGTATACATTTTCTTAATAGTCAAGTCAAGTCTTAATACTTAGGAACAAAGATGTAGGATTAGTAGATTCATACATTGCAGATTAATGAGGGCATTTTATATTTAGGCTCCTTTGAATGTTAGAAGCAAAAAAGAAAACACCACTGGCAAAAAAAATGAACGCACAAGCAAATAAGCAAGCTCCAAATTTTTCAAATAATTATATTCTGTATGCATTCTCACTTGTATATATTGTTCAAATATTCTGTATGCATCCTCATTTGTATATGTTTTGAATTTGCTTTCAGTCCCATTACAGCCATGCTTGAATAAGAATTATTCGAAACGCGGCATCAGGCATCCGGATTACGCGTCGGCTTTTTATGGCTCAGAAAATTTGATGACTTGCACTCCAATTTGGACTCTGATATTGCTTCTATGCTGGAGTAGATACATGGAAAGTGTAGACTGTAGACACTGTTTCTATTATGCTTTATTATTGCACTTTGGCCAATTGAGTGATATTATATTTGCTGTTATGTTTATTTGATATATATTATACTTCACTGTTATGCTTAATTGATTATTATATACTTGCTTATTTGCTTGTGTGTTCATTTTTTGCCAGTGGTGTTTTCTTTTTTGCTTCTTGCATTGTACACTGGCTTCCCCCCCTTTTTTTTGGCTCCTTTGAATGTTAGGCATAAAGAAATAGTTTGTTAGATTTAGTTGGACAGATTTAGATTACGTGTAGATAATAGATATAAACTTTGTGTACTCTGTATGCATGTGTGGGACAGATTGCATAAATAGATATATATTTGTCAAAATGCAGAATAATATGAATAAACTATACATCGGACGTGAAGTAAGGCAGTAAAAATACATAATAATATGAAACAAATACTGACCAGAGAATTCACCTAGTGCTGGACCTGTCCATAGCGATTAAATTCTTTTACTAGTGGAGAATGATACAGTGTCTCTTTTTTATACAGAGAGTAGCTGAGCAAGGTCAGAAGTCCCAGATCAGAACTGAACCCACAAGGGTCCAAAGTCTGCAACATTAAAATCCACTCCATCTCCTTTTTAACAGGACTGTTTTGTTATCATGGCCTGATTTATATAGACCCTCAAAAATTAAATCAGTGTATTCATGTTCTTCTTGCATGAAATGCTGTACCAGAGGGGCACCAATTGCTCCTAAATTCAGTTATTCAAGTCTTTAATTTTCTAGAGGGCTTCCCTACATATATCTGATTATATGAACATCTGATGGCATATAAAACTATATCTAAATTACATGTTGTATAGTTTTTTAAAATACATTATTTTAATCAAAGGGATTACAGAAACTTTTCATATTTTGAATTAGGTTACAACATTTGCAATATCCACATCTAAAATGGCCTTTGGGCAAACCTACTCCTGGAATGGTTCATTGTAGCTTCATGGGAACAAAGGTATTGCTGTGAATCAACTTGTCTCTTAAACTGGATGTTTGTTTTTTTCAAGAGATAGCTGTCTTTTTATCACAAAGTGGAACATTGTATAGCATATTCCAGTTTTTTATATATGCTTATCTTTAATTGTATACTGATGTGATTATAAGTCAAACTGACTGTAATTCTCTCATTTTGTGACTTGCTTTTGTTGGTATGTAATGCTGTAGCCTTATCATACACTGTTTGTAAGATGTGGTCCAGGTAGCCCCTCGTGGCAAGATTTTGTTTAAGCGTTTTGTCTCCCTTTGATAATCTTTGATAATTGTGCAATTCCTTCTTACCCTCAAGAATTGACTATATGGTAAATTATTTTTATATGAGGTGGATAAAAACTATCAAAATTTAAAAAGAAAAGTCTATTTGTCGGTGATTTGTATATATCTGTCCATATGCTATTGTCCTTTTTATTAATCATGAAATCCAGGAAACTGATATGATGTTCATTGAAATTTATTTCAAATCTGATTATATTATCCTGAACATCAAGCTGCCTATGAAATTCTTGCAACTGAGTACAACTGCTTTTCTATAGTAAGAAAATATCATCAATATATCTCCACCACAAATCTTTGAAAAGGATTCCTCTCTGAACATGCAAATTTCTCCTCAAAATTGCCCATATATAGATTAGTGATTTCCAGAGTCATAGAGGAGCCCGTGGCAATACCCCAAATCTGCCCAAAAAATTTCATTGAATGAAAAATAATTGTTGGCTAATGTTAATTCAGCCAGTGCCACAAGAAAAGAAAAAAATGAAGGTGGATGGCGATTTTGTCTCTTCATCAATGTGTTTTTTATAACTGACAGTGTTTCTTGTTGTGGAATGTTTGTATACAAGGAGACCACATCTAGAGTTACTGAGTTACCAAGGCAAGTTGTTGAATCTCATGTTATGCCTGGAAGACTGCCCAGAAAGATAGGAAATCCTGTTACTATAAAGAATTGAACCAGATCACTTAAATATATCTCCCAGTTTTATCATTCTATGAAAATAAGAACTGTTCATGACTGAACTATATGTGGAAATATAATGATCACATTTGGTCAGGATGGAGTCTCTTGTTGCATTCCAGATATACACATCCCACTACAAATGGAAATTTGGTTATTTTTTGAGAGTCATGCACAGTTGTATGAAAACTTAAATGTCTTGACTGCACCAATTTGGTGGGCCAGGAACCGCTGAAAACTAAAGTACACAAAGAGTGGGTCATTAAAAGTCAAGAACAGCGTGCTGAATCTTTACTGTGCTGTCAGTAATTAATATAGTCTACATATGCAGAGAAAAATTTTATGCTGAAGACTTGAATCCTTTTTCCTGGAATGACTTCATTTCACTTATGAGTGCCTGCACATCCATAATCCATAAAAGCAGCAAAACATGAAAACTGTGAGGGAAGTAATGTGAGGGAAACAATACGCCAGGTTTGGCACTTGCTTCACAGCCTAATTCTTTGTTGTTGCTTTCCCCCCACCTTGATTCTTTACTTCTGAGAGAAATTTGTCCAGCAATGACTGTTTAGTATTCCAAGTTTCAGCTGCCTTTGAAGAACTTTATGTCATCCCTTTAAGTCATTTTTTACCCTTAGCCCAGAAGACCTAATGTTTTTTTTCTGGCAGACATGCACTTTTATCATCTTGGTCTCCCATGGACTCACGTAATTACCACAACAACCCAGCGCACAAAAACAAGTAGTCCTTTGGGTTTGTGCCCTCCCCTGTTTACTTCCTTCCATTTCAACTGTCTGCCAAGCTAGCCTTTCCTTTTTCATATGCCTGACACCTCTGGTGACAAAAAAGGGGAGGTGACTCTTGTAGACATCAGGCAGACAGCTTTTTCACATTGATCAAATGCAGTCCAGAAAATGAGTGCTTACTGTAGGACCAAAAGGGAAAATGCCATTATGGCAGCCAAATGAGTAGGTAGCCTGTTTTTGCCAGTTAAAAGAGTAACAAGAGACTGACTGCAGGGTAAATAAGCTCCACTGTTACTTTAATTAGAGAAAAATCAAAATAAATGCTTTCATTTACTGTGCTCTCCTTGGCAGCATGGGAGACATGGACCGTATTGAGTCTAGTCATTTAGAAATTCTAATCAGTGACAATGGGATCATAGTACTACTTTTTGCGTGAAGGGTGGGTTATTTTATTTTATTTTTCAAGTGATAAGTTGAGATATGGTACAATACTAGGATCATGGTTCTCAAGGGGGAAATTTGGTTTGTTGTTGTTGTTTGGTAAATTACTTTCTTTCTAGGTCAAGAAAAAGAAAATCCTTTACAATCAGGTAAAATTATATGGAAAGCAGCATCCATATTTATATTTTCTATGCTTTTTTAACCCTAGATTTGAATGATGGAATGAAGGGAAAGTACATCATTTCTCTTTGTTTGCCAGCAGGAACAGGATGAACAGAGACTGGATACATAAGACAATAGAAAGATTATGGTCTTGCTGGGTCTTCCTTTCCAGAATCCTTTAAGTCCCTAGGCCTAAGGCATACATGTTTCAGAGAACAGTACAAAGTATCAACCACAGGAATGGTGCTAATATCATTAACACTACAACTACTGCTTAATATTTATATAGTACCATGTACTGGACTGTATGCAGAATACTGTGCCTAAGCATGCTAGTAGGTTTGAAACAGACAAATAGTATTCCTATACCAGTGGGAGTCAGACTGTAGAAGAAGTTTAGGGTTGCCATCTCCAGGTTGGGAAATTCCTGGAAATTTGGGGAATAGAGCTGGGGAGGGTAAGGTTTGAGGAGGGGAGGGGCCTCAGCAGGGTATAATGCCATGCAGTCCATCCTCCAAAGTAGACATTTTCTCCAAGGGAACTGATCTCTGTTGACTGGTGATCAGTTGCAATTCTGGGAGATCACCAGACCCCACCTGGAGCTTGGCATATCTATTCTGGCTGCATACTTGACTGTCTATGACTGCAGTGACTGTCCAGTACATATTTTGGAGTAAACTGAGTGCTAATATAAGGTAGTGGTTGGATTATGACTGGCGAGTTCCAGTCCCCATTCAGCCATGAACCTCACTGGGTGACCTTGGGCCAGTCACTTTCTCTTAGCCTAACCCCTCTCATTGCTTTGTTGTAAAGATAAAATGGAGGGGAGCATGTAAATCACCCTGAGATCTTTGCTTAAAAGATGGGATAAACATATGATAGATAGAACTGCCCTTTGAAGACAATTGTAAACAACTCTAAACCAGTGTAACCCAGAGATTAGCAAATACAAGTAAGAAGACTGATGTTAACACTTATCAGACAACTTGACATTAGTGTTGTAGCATTTTCCAGCCCTGTTAATTTGAGGTATGATGCCATTGCTATCCATATAACAAAGTAATTATTAACACTGGCAAATCTTAAGAAAAATCAAATTCTTAGTAAGCAGCCTATGTAGCTATATGTTGCACCATGAAAACCTTAATGCTTGCCGAATTTATTTAATATCAGTTTAAAAAAACTCCATATGGTTTCTGTCTTTCACAGCAACACGTCTGCCAGTTCCCAGCTGCTTCGCTGTGACACTGAAACTGAGAGGTTTTAATATTACCAGAGGGTTGTTTACCTACTTTACTGATCCATGCTGTACTAAAAATGAAGAAATGTGTTTGATAGAGAAATCATGCTAACTGTAACTATTTGCTCATTATTTCTGAGTAGAACAAATGCATCTCCTCAGCATTCGAGGGAGTATCATTAAGCAAGCATCACTGAGATGTTTTCAGTATCTCCTATAGATTCACTGTTTCTTCCTGAATGAAACATGTCATGCCAAGAAATATCCCCAAAGGTGTAATTTAGCATTGCACTTTAAAATGCTGAGTGTGGCAATTTGAGTTTCCCAATTGTTCCTTTGCAAACTTTGCAAAATTTTACCTTTAAAAAAAAAAATCTTAAGAAGCTAAAGGTTTAAAGTGAGCTTGCAGCCACAGTAGATATACATTTACATGCTGGCTGCACCCAACAGATATTGCTTGAGAAACAAACCTACATTTCTAATGTAGTTAACACATGTCCCCAGTACAGAGATTTGCTAGCTGGGCATTCATTTGGAATTCTGGAGACATGTGCCCTTTTAGATTTTGCATTCGAATCTGGAAAAGTATACGACAGTCATGTATACAGGCTCTTAAAGCTCCCTCTTTATCTAAATACTTGCAAGTCTTTTATTTTTAGTAAATAATCATTTATAGCTGGAAATCACTTTCTGAATATCTGCTGATCATGAACTTCTGTCCTGCTCTTGTCTCCACAGGCATGAGGAGGAGGAGGGGTAAGCAAGGGGAGGCACCCACAAGGTAACCAGTAGCAAAGAGCAAGCAATTTTAAATGTTGTATCATTGGCTTCCAGGTAGTAACCTTTCCTTGGTCATGGCTGGAGGCACTTACATCAGCATCCCATGCTTGGGAGTTCAACTGGGGGAAAGCAGATATGCTGTTAAGCAAGAGCTCTGACATCTAATGACAACTTTCACCCGAATTTGTCATTCTAGATATGCCTGGGATTAAGGGATGATCACAGGAGGTCCAGTAATATATCAGGAACTCAGACTTGGGTCAAGGGGCATATTTTAATATCCTTGAATTAGGCAAGGTCCAAGTGCAGAATGTCCTCCATAGTATTTGTGATAACCCTCACCAGGTCATTGGAATTTTTTTTAAAACGCTTTATTTATTTGACAAACACTACCAATCAAAAATGTTATACAACTCTCTCCCACTGTAAAAGACTGATACTAAGATGAGACTCTAGTCGCCATCCTCACTTAAATAAATAGCCAGATTTTCCTACAGCCAGTATTTCACTCACTTACTGATGGGGTGGAAAATGATATTCAGATTGGCCTTGCAGCTTCCTTGTGATGCTTGTTGACTCAAAGAACTGCCCTGCTGTCTTCCCTCTGGTTTTGCTGAGGCATTCTGCCCATGCCCTTTGGCTCAGCTACAGATTTTCTAGACCCTTCTTAGGCTATCTGTGCTTGTTCTGCTGCCTTTTTCTTGATGGGGAAGCCTACTTGCCTTTAGCCTCTCATTCATCCAATTCTTGGAAGACCTTGGGTGCGATCGGACAGTGTGCTGAGAGCTCCAGTTCTGACCAGATTATATTTGATCTGGATAATCATGATCACACTTACCTCCCTTATTCCGCCTCACGACGCAGTCATGTCGCTTCCCAGTGTCTACCCTACCAATGCGCAGGAGCGTGTGTCGGTGGCTTTTTAAACATTTTTATCAGTTTGCGCATGCGCATAGGCACTCATCCGTAGAATGGGGGGGGAGAAACTACCATGGACCAATGCCCAGAACCACCAGGGTGAATCAATCTAACTCCTCCAACAAAAGACTCCCCTTTCAACGTTTGACACGAAAATGGCCTCCGTGAGATCCCGAACTCATCTAAACGCTAAAACAAGTGACCGTTTAAATGTCAGTTTTCTAAACATGGTAGCGGACCTCCGCCTATGCGCCAACCCTAAAAAAAAGGTGGGCAGCTTTCAAGCAGGAAGGGGGTTTAAACCAGAAGTGGCTTGACACCAGAGGAGTGATCACACAGGGGGGGGGGATGAGGCTTTAAACGGGAGAGCTAAGAAAAGACCACTTTGGGTTTTTCTGGTTCCGGTTTCGCTGAGAGTGGATGTTTGCAGTTGCAGCTGCTCGTCTGCTTTATTTCTTTTAGCCTTTTGGGGCTTTTTCACTCACCCCTTTTTGGCATTCCCTCAGAGGGGGAAACCATAAGTGAGAGGCTTTTTCCCATACCCAAGACAGGCAGGCAACCATCTTGGGGAGCTATGGGCTGCCTCGAAGTGGAAGGCTAACAAGAATGCCCGACAGACGCCGAGAAGAAGACGCAGCCTATGGGACCAATTGGAGTCTTCTAGTGATACCATACCACAACAATAACCGAAGCTAAGTATCATTGATGTTTTCATTCTAAGGGCATAGCAGTATTAGGACCTTTAAGAAATAAAACTAAACCCGTATGAAATAGCTTAAAGGGAATAAAGGGGACAAGTTTCCTTTAAGGCAACCATTAGCGATAGCATAAGATAGAAGTAATTATTGAGGTGGGTTAAAGAAGCAAACGGAATAGTCATCATATTGAAAACCAAATACTTAAAATACAACTATCTTACAGTCATGTTTGTTTCCTTTTTTCTCTCCCCTGTTTCGGAGTGGTGAACTCTGGAGTTCAGTGTTCTGGGGAAAGCCGTGGTTCAAGGGAGAAGGTCAGGAGGATCTGCGAACACACACTGCGACTGCGCAGCAGAGAGCACAAGAGAGACAGGAAGCAGAGGGACGCAGGACCCAGAGGGAACAACGGACGGAGACTACAAGAGATTACAACAGAGCAGAGAACAGAGCAGAGACAACAACAAAGCAGCTATAACAGAATCAAGAGAGAGCAGAGATGGGAAGAGTGATGTGACAATGGAACGATGTAGATTTAAGATTTAACAATGCAGAATTAAGGAAGGACTCAAGACTAATAGCACGTGAGCTTCAACAACGTAGAATTAAGAGCGAACACTTATGGCAAAAAGACTAATTGTACAGCTGTAGGACACAGATTTAAAACTCCAGGCTTACCGTATAAAAGAACGTTTGGTATAGATACCTATAGTAGGTAAAGGAGGGCTCTATATCATTAGTAATAGACAAAGGTTAGCTCAGTAAAGGTGACTTATAAGTGACACTGATTTCTGAGGGTTATTTAAGATTAAATTTTAGATGGCCACAGGGAGCTGTGGAACTAGGAAAGGCTCAATACCTTCGCCAGGGCAAACCAGTATTCAGACAGAACTTAAACTTAATACAATGAGTGCGGGGCAAATGCAAAACAAGGACTTTAAAATATTAATAAAAGAAATAGTGGAGCAAACTACTAAACATATAATAGACACTACACTACGGGAATTACTTAAGAAAGAAATGGAATCCTTACAGATAAAGATGGGAGAAATGATAAAACAAGAATTAGAACCAATTCAAAAAAAAACAACAGAAATATCTCAACAGATGAAAATAGATACTGAAGAGATAAAAAAGCAAATTAATGAGAATAAACAAGAGATACTAAAATCAGCCAAAGATTGCAATAATACTGAAGTTAAATTACAAGAGGTAGATCAGGAGGTATATGAACTAAAACAGAAAACAGACAAAATCAAAGAAACTTTGATGAATTTAGAATTAGATAAAGCTGCATTACTTATTAGATGTCAAAATGTACCCAAAAACCTGGGGAAAAACCTAAAAGAAGAATTAATCCAAAATCTGTCTGAACAATTAAGAGGTACATATGAAGAGGTGGAAAAAGAAATAGACATGATCTACAGAAATATTACAGCATATTCAAGGAAACACAAAACTCTGTGGGAAGTTTATATTAAATTTACTAGAAGATATATGAGAGATAAAATCTTAAAGGCTTCCAATGATACTACAGTTACGATTAATGAAAAGGTGATTAAGATTCTAAAAGATGTCCCATGGAGAATTAGGGACTTTTGGGGGCTGCCGCCCCTTGCTCAGACAGAGAGTCCTCTCCGGAAGAACCAGTGTCCAGCTCGCCACTGAACTTGCTGTCCTCTTCTTTTTTTCTCGTCCTCTGACCTTCCCAGCTGAACATGAAGGAACTCTATATTCAAAGCAAAGAACTTTTTAGAGAGACATGGGGAGAAGTTTGGATGGGAAGATGAAGCTGAAGAATAAGGAGATGAAGATGAATGTGAAACAGAAGAAGAACCTAGAGATTGCAAAGAGGAGGAAGAGAAAAGGAAGAGAGAAAGGGTAAAGAAGAGCAAATGTCTCCGCTTTACAAGTTATTACCTGTCACAGAGCAAGAATAAATAAGATCCACAGCAAAAATGGAAAGAAGGAATAAATTAGATATCTTGTCGGTTAATGTGAATGGCTTAAATAGTCCTCAGAAATGAAAAAGGATTTTTCATCAATTAATTAAATTAAAAGCCGAGATAGTATGTATACAAGAGACCCACGATGTAAACTATCTAAATTTTAAGAAAACACGAATTGTGTTTTATGCAGCAGATGAAAAAAAGAAAAGAGGTGTAGCCATCTATGTTAAAGAAGATCTAAACCCAGAACCTGTATATACAATCAACAGATGGAAGAATAGCTGCAATCTCCCTAACCCGAAGAAATAAAAAAAATGCTGATTGTAAATATATATGCTCCTAACCAAAGCCAGGAGAAATTTTACAATTTGTTACAAGACATGGTGGCATCTGATGAACTATGTATTATTGGTGATTTTAACGTGGTATTCAACCTGGATGTTGATAGAAAAAACTTGAGGAAAAATAAGAGATGAAGAAACACACTCCCAAAATCATTCCTGGAATTAGCGGAAGAGCAAAATATTTATGGATGGACTAGGGCAGAGGTGTCCAACTCATTTGTCACAAGAGCCGGATCTGACATAAATGTCACTTTGTTGGGCCAGGCCATGCATGCTATAAAATGTAACATGAGGTACCAGAGATATAAACTTTATAAAGGTGATTTCAGATGTTGAATGGCAATAGTAGGTGAATGACAATAGCAAGCTTGATTGGATTAGGTGTGATATGCAGAGGGGTAGTAGGCATGGAGATACCAGCACTGGTGAGACAGGAAAACCTAGGTCTCAATTCCATCCAGAAGGATTCAGTCCAGGAGGATGCAGAGAATAAAAGGACATAAGTCTGACATTAGAAACCACAACATTCAGTTGCTGATCTAAGAGTAGCAGTGCTCTTACAAAGGAATTTCAAAGGGAGATTAGAGAGACTGCTGAATTGCAATTGATAATGTCAATACAATGCATCCTCCTGGACTAAACTGAGACCTAGTTTTCCTGTCTCATTACCAATGTGTGCTATTATTATTTGGAATTTGAACTCACTCCACTCTCCAGGATATAGGCACCAATCCACATGTTCTAATTCCTAGAGTCTTATCAAAAGAAAATAAAACCAGATAGGAACAGAGAAATCAAATCTTTTTAAAAAAACTTTTCATAACAAGCCAAAATAATTTCCTCAGTGTATATTCTGCTTTTATACTGGAGTGGGTTGCCATTTCCTTCTCCAGTGAATCACATTTTGTCTGAGTTCTCCACTGTGGCCTGTCTGTCCTTGGTGGCCCATCATGGCATAGCCCACAGCCTCATCAAACCATGCAACCATGCAAACCCCTCACCACACCAAGGCAATGATCCATGAGAAATTACAGTAATCCAAGGCTATGCTCCAACCACTGATGCAGAAGAGGCTGGACTGGTTCTATGAAGACCTACAACACCCCAAACTATCACACAATTGCACTCATTTCACATGCTAGCAAGGTCATGCTCAAGATCCTACAAGCTAGGCTTCAGCAGTACGTGGATAGAGAACTGCCAGAAGTACAAGCTGGGTTTCGAAGAGGTAGAGGAACTAAAGATCAAATTGCCAACGTTCGCTGGATTATGGAGAAAGCAAGAGAGTACCAGAAAAACATCTACTTCTGCTTCATTGACTAAGCTAAAGCCTTTGACTGTGTGGATCACAACAAACTATGGCAGGTCCTTAAAGAGATGGGAGTACCAGACCACCTCACATGTCTACTGTAGACATCTGCAGAAGCCCCTCAAAGACCCCATTGTCAGAGCCGCTTAAACACAGGCCTGATTCTAACAGGACATGAGATGAAAAACTCTCAAATCAGACTTTGGTTCATTTCTGTCTATTTGCAGTGGAAATCGATTGTTTTCTGTTTGCGTTTGGCCACTGAGGGGTTGCAATGTCAAAGTACAATTTTTGGTCAAGAGTAAATATTCTGTCTGTTGACTGTCTATTGACACAGGAGATGGGAGGGGGTGTGTAATGAGTAAGTTGGCATAGTGGAGCAGGCCCACTTTTATTTAATCATTAATTAATCTCATTTAGCACTGAACATTTCATTCTCATCTAATTATAAGATGTCCAGTAGTTGTTTTATGACAAGCTAAGCTTAGACACAGGATATATATTCACTGTACACATAGAATGGAGATATAGGGACTTCCCAGGATGAGCTTTTCTAGAGATAGCTGAATTGCCGGGAAATTAGATGAGTATGATCAATTGAGGTTACACATAAAGGCACATGTTTAAGATCACAGTAACCTGGATAAATGGGGACAAGATAGAGGGGACTTTTGGGAATTCTGTCAATGATCATCTAGAACAAATATGAATGACGGGAAAACTATATTTGAAAGTAAATAGAATGTTTGGACAATTAGGACGACCTGACACAAAGGGGAGGATACTGTCACATGGGAAGGCCTTAGTTATTAATTGATTGATCGAAAACACCCCTGATGTCAGATATTTCTGATTGGTTGAGAAGAGGGAGTAGCAGTTACTAATTGATCGAGAACACCCCTGATGTCAGATATTTCTGATTGGTTGAGAAGAGGGAGTAGCAGTTACTAATTGATCGAGAACACCCCTGATGTCAGATATTTCTGATTGGTTGAGAAGGGGGTGGAGAAGGAATGGAAACAGGATAAAGGTGCATAGCTGGTAGTCTACAGTCAGTCTTCATCCAGAGAGAACCATCCAGAGGGACACAGGGAGACAGGAACAGCTCCACCTGAAGCTAACACCAGGGGTAAGAAACTATGCCTTTACTTTTAGAACCAGATTGTAATAGGCAAGGACTAACTGCTAATTGAACTGTAATATGCTGAGATTATCAAACTGTATAGGACTATTGATCAAAGCCTAAACTGTTTAAACTGTTGATTGATGCCATGTTTAAAATAAAACTCTTTAATTATAGAGATTGTGTCTGACTCTTCCTTGTGTTAAAAGACAAAATCCGTTATACACGCAGGGAGATAGGAAAAGATCCCCCTACAGCAAAGCGAGTGGTGTTTGGGCTAACAGAGACAGAGAGAGAAGCCCAACAGAATTCAATATCCTTTCATGAGAATATTTCTTATGTGTTAGGTTTCAAACTCAAGGTCCCACGGGCAACAATATTCTACAAGTCAGACTCTTAGACTAAAATAGCTTCTTGGGGCTGTTTTACTGTAAGATATTAATAACAATATAGGTAAAGGAGGACAATATATTCCATAAATCATAAAAAATGAGTTATTTGGCTAAAAATAAAAGCTAATAATTCTGGGGGGAGGGGTGATTATGATCATATCACCAAATGCACCTGACCTAGCAATAATGTGCCCGGACCTGGATGGCCCAGGCTGGTACAATCTAGTCTACTTATCTTATTTGTTCATAGCCTGCCTTTCTCCCCAATGGGGATACAAAGTGGCTAACATCATTCTCCTCTCTTCCATTTTATTTTCAACCTACCTCAACCCTGTGAGGTAGGTGAGGCTGAGAGTGTGTGACTTGCCCAAGGTCATCCAGTACGACTACATAACATACTGGAGATCTGATATTTTTATAGACAGAGAGCGTGTGACTGGCCCAAAGTCACCCAGTAAGCTTCCATGGCACAAGTGGGGAGCTGAACCCAGGTCTCCCAGATCCTAGTCCAACACTCTTAACCACTGCACCACACTTGTCCAATCTTGGAAGCTCAGCAATCAAGTTGGTCTTGATTAGCAGTTGAAAGTGAGATCACCAAGGGATTCTAGGGTTGCTGTTCAGGGACAGGCAATGGCAAACCACCTCTGAATGCCTCTTGCCATGAAAAACTTACAGGGTCTCCATAAGTCAGTTTCAACTCAATAGCACTTTCCACCACCAGCAGCAGCATTAGTGCAAGGAGTACCTTATTTATTTGCTTCATTTATACCCCACCTTTCTTCCCAATAGGGACTGAAAGTGGCTTATATCATTTTCTTCCTTTCTTATCATCACAACAACCCTGTGAGGTAGGTTAAGCTGAGACTGTGTAACTAGCTCAAGGTGATCCAGCAAGATTCCATAACACAGTAGGGATTTGATTTATTTTTTAAAAGATTTTTTTTGGGGGGAAATGATGATAATGTTTCTTCATTTTTTAAAAATTTTGCAGGTGTTTAATTAAGTTATCTTGCTAGTTCTTGTGGTTTGTTATCTTCTTCATGGTGTAAGTTAGATATGACTATTAGCGACTGATGAAAGCTTTGTACCAAAAAGCATTTGGAATTTTGTTTTATTTTACTCGACTTTGGAAGTTATCTTCTTGTATGTACACATTTGTTTCCTGTTTTAGATTTGTGTACATATTAAGTTAATGTTGTTATGCTTTGTGCATATAATTAAATTGGTTCATTTACATATTTCAGCATACTACTTTCTTGCTTTGTGTGTGTGGGTGTGTGTGGGGGGGTGTTCTCGCACTTTTTGGTTTACCATAGTGGGAATCTGAACCTGGGTCTCCCAGATGCTAGGAACACTTTAACCACTACACAATACCGCCTTCCATTCAATCAAACACAATAAGAATGTAAACTGGGCCTTCAACATTGAGTGAGATAGGTTTAAAAGCAAATAAGTTGATATTACTTGCTAGGGTTGCCAACCTCCAGGTGGTGGCTGGAGATCTTTGAGTCTTTGTTGCAGACTCAAAACATCCATTGGCTACAAAGAAGAAGAAGAGATTGGATTTATACCCTGCCCTTCACTACCCAAAGGTGTCTCAGAGCAGCTTACAAACTCCTTACCCTTCCCCTCCCCACAACAGACACCCTCTGAGGTAGGTGAGGCTGAGAGCTCTTGACAGAAACTGCTCTTTTTCAAGAACAAGCTCTTATCAGAACTACAGCTTGCCCAAGGTCATCCAGCCAGGTGCAAGTGGAGGAGTGGGGAATCAAACCCGGTTCTCCCAGATTAGAGTCCACGCACTTAACCACTACAGCAAACTGGTTCTCCAAAGGAATTACTTCGCCAGGAACATAGGTGGATCTTTAAATTAAACACTTTGCTCCCCAATGGTTTGAACACTGACTTTAAGTTGTTTCTTGTAAAAATTCTGTAAAGTGCTTGTAAGGCCCCGTTCACACGGAGCAGCTGCCGTGCTAAAGATACGGATGATAGGCGGATTTTCCGGGCGTGATCACACCGCAACATCTGGGAAGCGTAGTGCTCCCGTGGCTAACCTGTGGCTTTCCGCTGAAGATGTGGAGTAAAAAAATAGTACTTCCAAGGTACTGGTTTCCGGAAACCATGGGGCAAGGGTGGGCGTCTGATTGTGTTTCCGGTGGAATTTTGTGGCATCTGGTGCCCGACGATGCTCCGTCGCAAACAAGGGGTGTTTTTTGCCCCCAAGTCTCTGCAGGATGCGCAAAAGTGCCCAACGACACATGTGCACAAAGAGCGATTGCTGGTGTGATTGCGCCACGTGGTTTCTTTGCCACGCTGCAGGATAGCCATGTGATTGGCACCTCACCCCCTAACCACGGGACCTCGACGGGACATGTGATCGGGCAGCCACGCGTTATTTTGCTCTAGGGCAAACAGCCACACTCCCCCCCCCCGCATTTTCCCCCCCCGGTCCCGGGCGCCCAGTATGTTATTTTAGGTTAGTTTCCCTTCCTTTAGTTTACCCACCAGTTTTATTTTTAAAAAATTGTTCTAGAAGTAATAATGTAAAATAGGATATTATGTACTGATGTAAGTGATTTCAAAATACTGTTACTCCAGACTGTTATTACATACTTAATGATGAATGTTGAGTACTAACCACTGCTATTATTGTAGAAGCCTGTTCGGCATAAAGAAAACATGTCAGTGGGACGACTGGATCTGGAAAACTGGTTTAAGGAGATTTGTTAAGTTTGTATTTCAGTAAGTATGTATGTTTTAGCAACTGGGGATGTAGTTAATATGTTATAAATAGTGGGTATGACATGGAAATATATTTTTAATTTCACAGCCAAGAGTACCAGCTATCTGAAGAAGCGAAAAGCGAACGTGGCAATGAAGCCAGCCGTGCATAGTTGCTACTCCTACAGACATGGAATTTTTTTTCTCCTGAAACTGTTCATACATAGGATTGGTGGACTTTATTCAGAGTTTTTCCTTTGTATTAAGTACTTTTTGATCCTAGTTCTTTAAGAAAATAGATAAAGGTGTTGAACTTGATAAGAATTTATACTGTTTGAGTGGATTTGTGAAATACAGTCTTTCTGCTTTTGTTCATAAGTTATATATTGATACAACCTCCAGGTGGCGGCTGGAGACCTCCTGCTATTCCCCTGATCTCCAGGTGACAAAGATCAAGCCACCTGGAGAAAATGGCCACTTTGGAAGGTGAACTCTATGGCATTATACCCCACTGAAGTCCCTCCCCTCCTAAACCCCACCATCCTCAGGCTCCACCCTCAACATCTCCAGGTATTTTCCAACCTGGAGCTGGCAATCTTACTTGTGACCTTCATCCCTATTTGCAGTTAATAGTATTACCTAATATCTATCACTTTCAGTGTTAAACCTTATGGTATTTCTTACAACATTCCTGCAAGGTAGTCCACTATTACTACTCCTATGTTGCAGATGGAGACCTGAAGCTGAGAGACAGAGAGTAGCCTAGAAAGGGCAACCTTGTAATTTCATGACAGAGCGGAGGGGAGGTTTGAACCGGAAGCCTCCCAGATAACAGCGACTACACTTTACCAGTTATTGGCAGAAGGGCTTGTTGATCAGAGGAGACAGTTTGCCAGCCAAAATCAGCAACAATCTCGCCAAATTGCCTCATGCGTTTGCATCAGCAGATCACAGACATTGCCTGTTCTTATCCAAAGTTGTCAACAATATTGAGATAAATGTCCTTAGCAGGAGTTAAGAAACATACGGTGAAGAATGGAATGGAAAATGAATTCCAGGCTGTGAAATTCTGAGGGTTGGGGAGGGGGTATTTTTTTGTTTAATTCTGCACAAGCAGACTACAAACAGCCCAGCCTTAGTGCAACTGTATACAACTCAGGGCAGGGAGGAGAGATTCCCCCCTTTTGTAACCATTGACCAAAGCTTTATGAAGCAGACATTTTACAGCCTTTCATTTGCTGTAATTTTCCCATGTAAATTTGTATAATTTACCCATGTAATTTGTGAAATCATTGATAATTTAAGGAGTACCAATTACAGGAGTGGAAATTGAGCAGGTAAAGATTCTAGTTATTTTGGCTTCTCTTCATTATCTTTATTTCCAATTTTTTATTGTATAATTGCCTGGCTACTTTTTACGCCACCAACCTCCTTGCGAAACGTACTCGTTCCAACTGATTCTTGTGTTTCTTTCTAGCAGTATTTTATACTGCAGATAATGTGGCAACAGGATTGCAACCCACTTATCCTCACCCCCTTTCTCTCCTGAGCTATTCACCATCCTACCTTTTATCTGCTTCCCATTGTCAGCTATGTCCCGTGGATTTTCCGGGTGCGATCTCACCCCAACATCTGGGAAGTGCAGTGCTCCCGTGGTGAACCCATGGCTCCCCGCTGAAGGGGCGGAGTTAAAAACTAGTACCTACGAGGTACTAGTTTCCGGAAACTGTGGGCCAAGGGCGGGCGTCTGATCACGTCCCCGGTGGACTTACGTGGCATCCGGTGCCCGCCGCTGTTCATCTCCATAGGTTGCGAAACAGCACCCAACAACGTATGCGCACAAAGAGCGATTGCTAGTGCGATCACGCGGCGCGGCTTCTGTGCCGCACTGCAGGAAACCCATCTGAATGGCATTTCCCCCGAACCACGGAACCTCGACCGAGACGTGTGCTTGGGCTGCCGCGCGTTAGTTTCCTCCGGGGCAATTAGCCATGCCTCCTTCCCCCCCGTGATATCCGGCCCGTGTGACCGGGGGCCTATGATTTTATGAAACAGCAGGAAAAACTTTTAAACCCTCTAGTTCAGTGATTCTCAGACTGAGAGTTGAGTTACAAAACTAGGCCATAGCTCTTCTGCAGGAGGTTGCAAGACCAGGACAGAGCAAAAGGAATAGGGAGCTGGGAGAGGTGGCAAAAGGAGGATTGATAGCAAATTTGGATTTATCTTTGTATAATGTATAAAATGACCACGAAATACAGCCTATTGTTCAGTAATGCCATATATACAAGACTGAATATATTCTGTTTTCACATTGTGTGTGTGCATATAGACACACATATTAAACAGGGAAAATAGAATTTAAAGATATCAAGCATAAAATGAAATGAGATTCCTGCATCTGATGCTGGGGCCTTCCTGGGATATGAATGCACTTGCTAAATACACGGAGTTACATGGTGGAGGGGCTGTAGATCAGTGGTAGAGCATCTCTTTTACATACAGAAAGCCCCTGGTTCAGTCTCCAGTGTCTGTACATTTTATTTATTTTATTTATTTATTTATATTTACACTTATACCCCACCCTATCCTGAAGTTCCACTGCTAGTCAGAGTACATAGTACTGACATTGATAGACCAATGGTCTGATCCAAAATAAGGTAGCTTCATGTCCATGTGTACTTTAAAGTGGGTCCTAATAAATGCAGTAACTTTGGGTCGTCTTTCAAAGCATCTGAGAATCATTTTCCACTGCCTTGCATTTCCCACTACCTGCAATGGGAGCCTAATCAGAGGCATCCCAGCTACCTTGGACTCATGAATACTTAGCCATAAGCAGGACTTGAATGCCCATCCACTAATGAGTTATCAGGGCAGTTCACCACCATATGTGTAAGTTCTTGGTAAGCCTTCAGTGAGCAGCATGATGTTTTCTTGCTATCTGGGTTTATGATGAACTGCTCAAGGAACCACTATGTTGCATACACATGCAATCTGGACTACAGAAGAGCCCAGATGTGGAACAGCATGGCCTATTTCTCACAGTGTCTTTAGAAATGTCAAAAGACAATATTTGTTTTAATCATAAATGAATTATTTGTTCTATCCAATGTCTTTAGTGAATTTCAATACTTTAATAAGTTATCCTAATGATAAACATAGGCTAAATAGGATTATATATACTGTTACTTGCATGGAAAACTCAGTATTGATTATATGCAGGAATAAAAAATTACAATAGAATATCATTAGGGATACTCATTAAAATTTGAACATTACCAGAGAAGAGGAATATAAAATATTTAGAAAAAAATGAAATGGCCATCGAACTCCCTGCTTTGATAATTTGTTCAGCAAGGTTTTTGAAAGATCAGTGTAAATGCTAAGAATTCTGGAAAGCACTCAGACTCCTGAAGGAGAAGTGACTATACAGAACAGAATTAAATATACTCAAGGCACGATTCCTTTGGAGACTTCTGCATGGTTCTATATTCCTGCTTACATCAAACTAGAAGAAGGAAGTCACAACTCTGAGAAAAAGACTAGGGGTCACATCTATATACTTGAAGGACTCCACAACACAAACTTTTTTTGGTAACACATTATTCATATATTTATTTGATGAATCTACTCACATGTAGTGAGATTGGGTATTTGCCATACTGTGCCATCTTTGACCTTTTTCAGATAGCTTCTCTAATCATGAATGGGAGAAGACCTCTATGTGACAAAACTTGCAGTGCTCAATGGCGGTATGCCTGCCCTGTCCCACTGGTGACCCAGCAAGTTCAATCTAGCCAACAACCATACATAGCACCTCCCAGGTGTTAACTAAGCCTTCTGCTTGCTCTGGACTAGGCATGGGCATGAACCGCCTTACAAATGAAAGTTTGTCACGCATTTTGGCTGGTCCATTTCTGTGGAAGCTCTATCGTCACGAATTTTCACAACCTTTTAGCACTATTTGTGGCAGTTCCTGAGTGGAGACAGACTGGCACCATCAATTAAACTGTTTACAAAACTCCAAGGCAACAGTGGGGGTGGAATTCTCCAGCCTTGAATAGGAACCTTCCAAAGCTTAAAAGGCACTGCTGGCTGCCAATAACAAAGTTCCCATTGTGGTCTATGGGCTCCGAAGGCTATATATTGAGTGAGCTCTTCTTCCTCTCCCTCCTTTGTTGGCCAGTGAAACAAAAGAGAGACACAGTGGGTGGAAGAAGCTGGGGGGGGGCACAGACCTCTGTGTCCAAGAGCCCAACCAGGCAGAAGCCCCAATACCGGTTGTTAGTGGAGAGGTGGGAGGTCAATAGCAGTGGCTGGGAGGCCAGGCATACCATGGTGGAGGATTTAGCAGAGGTGATGGTGAGGGAGTACCTCACTGAGACCCCCGAGCCCACCTTGGCCGATTCCCTTGAATACTGGTCATGCAATGCCATCAACTGGGCCAATCTCTCTTGCATAGCTATGATTCTCCTCTCCTGCCCTCCCACCTCTCCTGCCCTCCCACCAGCATCCAGACCAAGTCAGTGTTCTCCCACCTTGGAGACCTTCTAAGCCCCCACTGTTCCCCCCTGGACCCAGCCAGGGTGGAAGAGTTGGCCTTCTTGAAGGTCAACCCCCCCCCATGCTGGGCCACCCCGCTCTGTACCTTCCGGAGTAAGATCCGGGCCTCCCAGTGTTGTCCCCCCATGTGTTCCCTTCCCCCATTCCTCTTTCTCTGTGTGTGATCCGGCATGCGGACCACGGGTTGCACCCTTGGCCTTTGGGTGGGAGAATGGCAATCTCTGCCAGGTGGGGTTGGGCTTGCCCCACAGCCAACCCAAACAACATCTACCCCATAAGCAAACACCTACATCATGGACCAACCAACATCTACCTCACAGCACAACACCTACCTCATGGAAAGACACCCACCTCAGGAAACATCCATCTATACAAATGTCTGCCCCTATACAAATCAAGCCCCTGTTTGACTACCGTTTTCTATTACATTTGTACAATCCACAATCACAAAAGATGATCTCAAATCTGTACAATATTTTCTGCTCATGGTGAAGAAACATCCAGAAATTTCACCTGGGGTGAGCCATGACCAGGGAATCTTTGTATTTGGGTCTGAGGAGGCCTAGAAGCATTCTGGCCATGCTTCTTTCCTTGTGGCATCTGGCTGGGGTGCCCCCCAAGCTGCGTTGGTGTCATTGTGGGGAGTCCCTGTTGAAACTCTGGGGATGCCTGGTCTGTCTTTCTGTCCCTCCTAACCTGTCTTTTTAGACTTGAGGGATGGCCCTGCCAGCTTCACATATGTTTCCACTTATCTGTGGAGTAGAAGTATTTGTCATGATGGATGGGTGTGCTCTGGGCCCAGGTGCAGAATTGAATAAAACACCCCCGTCAGTTGGTCTGCTTTGCACTTGTCTGGTTCTGCCCTAGCTAATGGGTACCTTGGCTGAGTACCCACATTCATGATCCCAGCCCTGCTGCCATGGGGCTACTTCCATTTCAGGGCTTTGACCCTGTCATGATCCTGTCTTTCCCCCAGCTTTTGAGCCACCATGGCTACTTCCTTCTCAGGGCTTTGACTCCCCACGTCTACTCCCTTCTCAGGGCTCCCAGCCACCATGTCTACATACATCATTACATGGTTTGGGTATCAGGGGTGAACTCAGGGCTTGGAGCCACCATGTCTACATACATCATTGCACTCTTTGTGGTTTGGGTGCCAGGAGTGGACTCAGGGCCTTTGAGCCACCACATCTATTTCCTTCTCAGGGCCTCAGGCCACCACATCTAACCACTTCTCAAGGCTTTCAACCCACCATGTCTACTCCTTTCTCAGGGCTTTGATCCACCATGTGTACTCCCTTCTTATGATTTCAAGCCACCACATCGACTTCCTTCTCAGGGCTTCCAAGCTACCATGTCTAACCACTTCTCAGGGCTTTTAACCCACCATGTTTATTCCCTTCTCAGGGTTTTCGACCCACCATATCTACTCTCTTCTCCAGGCTTCAAACCACCACATCTACTTACTTCTCAGGGCTTTGAGCTACCAGATCTAACTACTTCTCAGGGCTTTCGAGCCATCACATCCACTTACTTCTTAGGGCTTGGAGCTACCGCATCTACATATGTCATTGCATGTTAGTTTGGGTTTGGGTCTCAGGTGGTCTCGGGGCACATTGCCCTGGTTCTGCTGGGTTGGCAAAAATCCCACACACACCTTCAGTTTCTACTGGAGAGATTCTTAAGGATTTTGATTCTGGGGCCTTTCCCTTTCCCAAACCCCACCATCCTCAGACAACCACAAAATCTCCACAAATTTCTCAGCCTAGAGCTGGGAACCCTACTCAGGCCTGGCCCCAATGTGTCTTTCTTCAAAGGCCAAATTGGCCTGAAAAGGACCCTGCCCTTTTTACTCACAGCACAGCCTGGAATACTGTGATTGCCTAGCAACCGCCACTGCGAGAATCCATTAAAGCTACAGGTGCTCCTTTTATCATTTTCAGGGTTTTTTTAAAAAAATGTATATTGGTTTTAGATTTCACATTTTTTTCTGCAAACCTGAATCTCTTTTCAGGTGTCTAGAGAAACCTGTCCATTCACAGCTCCAGTCACTGGATCTAGTTATTCTCAGATTTGGCCAAGTTTGCTATTAGTATATAGATACACAGTGTCAAGGGAAGGAAATTGCAGAGCAAGGGAAATGATTGCCATGGGGCAGAACCAAGGAAATCCAACTTCCCTACCCACACAGCAGTCATCCAGACTTTGCTGCCATCTTTCTCAAAACTTCATAGTAAAGTAGGGTTGGGAAAGACTGGAGATTAGTCGGGGGAAAGCTGGGACATGCACAAATGTAGCACAGAGCTGTGGGGTTGAAGGGGAAAAAAACTTCCCACCTGCTGTGAACCTGGGGTAAATCACACTTGTGGAGGAGGTCTGAGTTAGAAGACTTTGTATGTATCAGAGCTTGCTCCTCAGTCTTGCACCTCTACTATAGATGCTGCTGGAGCTGGCTTCAGGATCCCATTCATCCACTTGATATCTAATACATTATAACATCATAGGATGCTTGCTTAGACTCCTCAAAAGGAAATAAATAGCATATATTGTGTTGGTAGTGGTATGAAAGTTTTTAAAAAGAAAATGGGACAGGTTTTTAACTTGTTAATTTGAAAGGTCAAGTTATTGCCTCAGAGCAGTTCCATTCGTGCAAGAAAAATAATTTAATTAGCCTCTCTGTAACTGGCTTGTGAACTTCACAATTATCCTTGCAGGAAATTAACAAGGAATAAACATCTCTTGATAAAACAAAGCCACAGTTCCCAAATCACTTACTACATTACAGTATCGGTGATGTCAATGGAGTTACTTTAGAATAATTGATTTGAGAATTGTGATCTAAACCTCAGATGCTGTAATGGCTCCCTGTAGCCCAGACAGGCAATTTGTCCATAACTGCTTAGCAGTGCAGTCCTAAACTAAGTTACCGCCTTCTAAACCCACTGAAGTCAATAGACTTAGAAGGGTGTAACTCTGCTTAGGATGGTACTCATTTGCTTCTCTCCTGTGGAGTAGCTTTGTTATGATCTCATCCATGCCACAGTGTATCCCCTCTGAATGCATAACAGCCTGACACCAGACTATTAACAATTCCTTCATTTGTCATAAAGCTCACATTATAGCAGCCTGGGGGAGGGGGGTGGAGATGTTTAAGAGCAATGCCTGCTGCACTCTCGACCTAAAAGGAGCAACTCCATCCTGGTGCTTACAGCAGCTGTGCTTTTAGGATGTCCCAGCCTTCCCAGATGTGTGCTGTCTGCTCTGACTCCATCTTGGCTAAATTCACTTTGGCAGCCATTTTAGGAGCTAGAAATGTCATGCTTTGGTGAAGGTGAGATCAAGGTTCTCTTCACCTATGCTAACAAGTGGCTAAAACTTTGGGTGGGAGACTGATTCACTGATGGGACATTTGCATACCTACCCATCACCCACAGGGGCTTGCACCCACCTGGATCTATCAATGTAATTCCATGAGCAAGGGCAAGTCTTTCTGAGTACAAAATCTAACTACTATCAAGCAGCCAGACAGGCTTGATTGCTTTACTGACCTTGTCTGAATGTCTATTTCCAACCTGCTTCAGGCATGGGTGAAACCTTCACCCTGCCAGTCCTTTTGTTCACTCTGCCCAGATGCAATCATCTTTTGTTACCTTTCTGGGAAGCCCCCTTCTTAACTCAATCAAATTCAGGAAACTCACAGATTCTCATCCTGGACCCACCCGAACTGCTCCTCTGGAGGTCTACCCCTGCAATGGAAAGGGGTTGGGGAGTTTACAATTATGTCTTTGATAGTCTTTTGTGTTAGCCCCTATAACCGTTGCTGTTCTGCCAGCCAAAATTGTGCATTCTCACCTATCTGTTGGCTCAGAGGCTGCCCACTCTGCTCTTCTAGAACCAGCAAACCTTCTTTCTTAGTACTTCCTTGAGGCTTTTAGAAGCTCTGTCTAAAGTCCCCTACCCTGAATTTCCTCTTGAGGAATTTGACCCACAATTGCGAGATCACACCTTCTTTTGAAGCTGCGGACGCAACCTGTCAGTGTGTGATCAGACGCAACCATGGGTGAGTCTGTTTTTTTTGTGTGTGCCATTTGTTTCCCATGCACTTAAATGAGGAACTGATGAACCGCACCTCCGCACTGAGGGCTCCCTATGGAGTTTGCGATGATGTGCATACTGCAAAGGGGGGGGGGACAATGGCACAGAGACAGGATGGCCTGATCCGACCATCTCGACAGCATGAGAGCGCACTGGAGCAATCAGACAGGAGAAAGTCCACCCGTGGCCCGTCGCAACCCATTTACTACCAGAGTTTCCCCAGTGTCTTTTAATTCCGCTTCTGCAGTGGAGCAGAACGTGTTGCCGACGGCTGCGGGACACTTCCCAGATGTTGTTGTCTGATCGCATCCTTTAAATCCACCCAGCATTTGCGCCTATGTCAGGTCTGATTGTGCGTATGATCACAGCCTTAGAGAGTCCACATGTGTCAAATACATGAAAGGGAACAGGTTGTAATAGAAGATTGTTATATGGAAGGTTTTAATAGCATGCACACAGCCTGACCTGGCCTAGGATCTGCCTTCCCTGCTGCATCTACTTTGCATAAGAAAAATTGGAGCTAACAGAATAATTCCCTTTCACTTTTGGTAAAAGAAACCTCTTAACGGAGCCCTGCAAATCTTCCCTTCCCAATACAAATTCCAATAGCCTGGAGAAAAAATAGAGGCTTATTTACAAGGTGATGTTATTTACCTACATTCCTGTAAAGCTTCAGCTGCCCACTTCCACCCAGTAAACATCTGTTAAAGGTTTGGGACACACACACCCCCTAGGCCTGCTGGCAGCCCTAAATTCAAACAGACCATTTGTGGGGGGTTTCCCCTCTCCCTACTTTTCTCTTCAAACTTCCTCCCCTTTCTCTTTCTTTCCTCCCAGGTACCAAAAGCCGATTGGGGGGGGGGGGTTTACCCAAATACAAAGAGAAAATTTTCCTCTTTTTTACATTTAGATATGACAGGGGGTGGGACCCGCGATACTCGCGGAGGGGAGGGACCTCCACACAGGAGGCAGGAAGCAGAAGGAGGAGGTAAGTTCCCCCCCATCCCGC
>NW_015163140.1:377929-378068 GCF_001447785.1 Gekko japonicus
ATAATTGCAGAAGTTCAGGACCTTTTCTAAGTGTCAGAATCGTAAAATACAGCTGAACATTACATCACATCTATTGTGTAAACATCACAGCACTGGATAAAGGCAACCCTCCAGTGAATTTGGCAGCTTGCTATACCTT
>NW_015163140.1:378172-400838 GCF_001447785.1 Gekko japonicus
AACTCACAGATTCTCATCCTGGACCCACCCGAACTGCTCCTCTGGAGGTCTACCCCTGCAATGGAAAGGGGTTGGTAGACCTGGCCTCCTCCGGGGGAGTCCAGGTCTACCCCTGCAATTGGAAGGGGTTGGTAGACCTGGGCTCCTCCGGAGGCCAGGTCTACCCCTGCACTGGAAAGGGGTTGGTAGACCTGGGCTCCTCCGGAGGCCAGGTCTACCCCTGCAATGGAAAGGGGTTGGTAGACCTGGCCTCCTCCGGGGGAGTCCAGGTCTACCCCTGCAATTGGAAGGGGTTGGTATACCTGGGCTCCTCCGGAGGCCAGGTCTACCCCTGCAATGGGAAGGGGTGGGGAGACCCAGCCTCCGGAGGGGGGGTGCTCCAGGGCAGGGGGAGGGGAAGATCAACCCAGGGGGTGGAGGAGACGGGGAACCGGCGGGATAGGGGGGGAACTTACCTCCTCCTGCTGCTTCCTCCTCTTCCTCATAGGTGCGGAGGTCCTCCTCTCCCGCGAGTATCGCGGGTCCCCCACTTGTAGTCTACTATTACTCATTGCAGCCAAAATAGTTTTCCGCTCAATCTAATGAGATATATGAGCTTTCCCCTCTTTTTGCATGTATTATATCTCAGTAATGTTGACTATGCAAGGCGTGGCCAAGCCATGGAAGGGAAGGGGGTTTAAATCCCCTCCCCTTCCCTCTAAAGAGCCAGCTTGTATTGATACCTCACCATGCGCAAGGGACGCTCTGTCACTTTTGGGGGGATTTAAGTATCCCCCCGATATTTTTTTTCAGGTTTTTAGATTTTTGTGCACACCTGGGGACTGCCCCAAGTGTGCACAAAAATCTCCCTCCCCCCCAGGTTCACCCGATGTGCAGATTTAGGTATCCGCACGTAGGGGGCGCCTTTCGCTATTAGATATATAAATGTTGGAAATTCATGGGGCAAACTTCTGGGTGAGAACAATGACTGAGAAGTGGTGTGTCTTCTACCCTTTCAAAAGTGCTGCAAAAATGTGTATTATTACTAATAACAATCGTGTTTTATGTTAGCCGGAGGACAGGTGTATAGCCATGATAGCTTAATGGAACCTTCATTTTTTTTCCAGAGGCAGTTTACCTCTTTGCCTCAGTATATTCAGGTGGCATCCTTGGATCACAGAGGTGGCAGGCCCTGTCACAAATAAGGTTGTGGACACATGGAGTGGGGGAGAAAGTCATGTCCCTTTAACAGAAATGAGCAGTTGAAACATTTCAAGACATGAAGTTAAATAACATCACCTGATAATGGCTTGCAGATCAAGCTGATACTAAAGAGACAGCTGGAGGGACCAGTTTAAACACTGCAACCCTGGGACTCACAAACCTGCTGCTTGCCTGAGGAGCTCTAAGCAACCATTTTATATGTGATTTTGTGGGTTTAAAGCCATAATGGCATGTCCCTGTTGCAAGGTATTTGGTTCCCCATGAAAAAGACTACTAAGGAAACAGTGGCTTAGCTGGAATTTGGGAGACTATGGCCCATTATGCGTGGGTGTTTTGCCTTGCTTTCACCGTGTATGTCCATCAGTTTTTCTTTTCTTTTCTTTAAGTCCCCCGGAGGGGATTTTTTTATTGTATTTTTTAATAGACTACAAACTACAATGAAAAATTGGGAAGGGGTAACTACATCTAGGGAGAAAGGAAAGAAAACCACAAGTAACTAAAACCCCAAGTATAGGAGATCATAACAACAGCTTATATAAATGTTAATCTTAAATTGCTAGTATAACTTTGAACATAGTCGGCTATGCTAATTTTTAAAATCTTTTTATCCAATGTTTTATCGATTTAAGAGAACCCCCAGAGCATCCCACAATAAAACTAAAGTTTAAAGGCACAATTCAGAGTCCTTCAGCCTTCATTTTCTCTTAACTTTTCTAATCCTCAATTTATATAAACTCTTGGGGGCAGCCGCCCCCTTATCAGAAAGAGAGTCCTCGTCAGAAGACACCGAGTCCAATTCGCCACTGGATTTGCTGCCATATTCTTCCTTCTTGACCTTGGCTGGCTCTCCCAGCTGCACTCTCAGGAACTCACGTGCTTTGGAAACAGAGTCAATCTTTTCTTTTTTATCTTGTAGTTTGAAAATGACTCCTTCTGGAATTAACCACCTGTAGACAATGCTGTTTGATTGAAGAAAAAGGATTAAATCTTTATATTTATTTCTCTTTTGTCTTATTTCAAATGGAATGTCTTTTAGAATCCTGATGGTGTTGTCCACGATTTTCAAGGGTGTTCCTGTAGTTGCTTTCAGGATAGAGTCCCTCACATATTGCTTTGAGAATCTAGCCACTATTTCCCCAGGCAGATTATTCTTTTTGATGTACACGGAATAGGACCTATAGACCACATCCATTTCGCTTGCAAGATACTCCGCTTTCAAATCTGTAACTGGGGCTAATGCTTCACCCAGGAAGTTATTTTTAAAGTCTCAGTCAGTTGGAGCTGCTGAGTTGCAAGATTCTGGTTTAGAGTCGTCAGCTGTTGTTCTATGGTAGGCATCTGGTCCAGCAGAGGGCGCAAGGACTCTGCCAACATTTTGGAGAACTCGCTGGTCTCTTCCGGTCGAGGGCTCAAGATTCCAGCTGGTTTCACTTTTACTGGTTTGTCTTTCTCTCCCCTTTTCCCCGCCACCTTTATGGATTGTTTACTTTTATGAAAACTTGCTAAAGTCTCTGAAATACGCCCACACACTTATCCGCGCTCTGGTAAGTCTCTCAAAACACATTTCAATGCTTTTTCTTCCACTCCCCCCTTAGTATTTCATTGTTTAGTTCATGCGTATGGGAGGAGCCGCTCCCCCGCTCGCTTTTTTCGCTGTTCCCAGGTGGTAGCTTTCTTTTTAAATTCTCGTTTCGCTTTAACCTGACTCACAGTTCATTGTTGGTCATATGACCTCATTCAGCATACGTTCAAAACGCTCGATCTTCGATGCTCCAGATCCATATGGACACTCAGCGGCAGGACCGTTGGGGTGGAGGAGTGCCTCAATTCCCCAGCATCGCGCTGGCAAAGAGGCCACCCCTCAAAAGCCCCATGGCTAGGAGCCTTTTGCCAAGGCTCTGGGGGGGTAGTGACCCGTTGCCCCCCCCCCTCCTTTCCACTGGTGTGCAGATCACATCCCCGGGAGGTCTGGGAGATGCGTCCGCCAGCATGTCACCATAAACTGGAAGCCCAGTTTTTCTTTTTTGTTCTGCATTTATTTGCCTTTCTTCAGCACTCAGTTTGCTTCCCAGTCATTGTTTCCCCAGGATTTCTGAGAGTGCTTTTGTGACATTTTTTCCCTCTGCTTCACTTTGAAACTGAAGGATATTCACAAGCATACGGATTTCCTTGGATTCCCCCCCTTTTCCCACCCCTCGAAGTTCAGTCCCCCACCCACACTGAGATTGTTCCACCCACTCTGAACCTTCTGCCATCCTCCCCCCCTTTATCATTGTACAAGCTCCATTTCCCCTTCATTTTTTAATTTATAATTTTTTACAAGATGCAGGAGACTATTGCTAGTCTTGGTGCACTGAAAAAAAATAAATGGGGGGAGTTTAAAAGGAGCTGCACAAAGTTTAGTTTCATGTTGGTATTGACTTGAAAGGGGGATCAGATAGGAGACAAACAACAGCATCCCCAGTGCAAAAAAAATACCCAACCCCAAACAGATTTGGTGGTGAGAGGAGAAACCTGATCTCGGTGCTGACTTAGTAAACAGGAGGCAAGGAGGGAGGGGAGCTGTGCCAATCAAACCCTCCCAGACACTGCAGCCCCCTCTCATGAGTGAGGCCAATACCACACTCTTTGACACTGCGTTGCTAAATGGGAGAACACAGCTAGGCTTCATCAAGGGAAGGGAGGGGAGCTGAGCCCGTGGGGGTGTCAACATTCCCCAGCTTTCCAAACAAGTATGCTACAGAAGCACACAGGGCTTCAAGGGATTTGCACACAGCTTCAGATGGAAAGATTCTTCTCCCTGATGCCAGTGGTAAAGACATGGCTTTAAGCCCTCTCACCTTGCTGCCAAGGAAGCCAACAGAGGAGTCAGGAGTGTTAAGACAGCCACAAGAAATGATCCGATGTCACTGGAGTCTCACTCCCATCCCTCCCTTCCTCCTTTTCTCTCTCTCTCTCTCTCACTCTCCCCCTGTGTGGGAACAGGCCTGCGTCAGCTGGCAGGGCTCACTCTGCCCACCCCTCCTTTCCCTGACCTGGCACAAGAAGGGGTAGTTTTTCTCCACTGCCTCCAGGTACTGCTGCCACCACTGTCCCTGATTTGGCGGGACAGCCTCCTAACCTCCCTCCAGTGTCACTAGGAACCTGCCTCAGGGCTTCCTGGGAATCTTTAGAGCTCCCTTTTCTTCTCCTCAGGGATTCCCCAACCCACTCCTAGCATGTCCAAGGAGCTGGGGGAACTATGCGGTACAGAGGGAGTTCTTGCTGTCAACAAAGAATTTATTCAAAGCTCTTAACTATTTACAGGCATATCAAACATGAACAGAAGAAACAAAATAAAGGTGACAAAACGGTTCCATCTCTCTCCCTTGTCTAAACTCATGCCCTATCTAGATGGTATGCCAGGCAGGCACCTTATTTCATTATTTTGGATAAAGTTGGATAAGCATGTCTCCCAAAATCACTTCTGTCTCCTGCAGACTCCAACTGACTGTCTGCCTTCAGACTTCTGAAAGGCTTCCCATCCAAAACTCCACAATATAAAACAGCAGTTCCCGCCCAGGAACTGGTTCTCCCTCCTGCAGCATTCTGGGTCAGATCTCCTCACAACCTTGATGAACTTCCTGTCCTCTCTAGGGAGTTGCCCTACTGATTGGAGACAGGAGGGGAGGGGAAATAAGGAGGAGATTAGGCCAAGGCCTACCTCAAGTTTGATGTTCTCCTCCTATCCAGCCCACACCAACTTAAACACATGCACAAAATGATGTTTCTCTACACCCTCCCCCTCCTCCCTTCCAATCTCAGTCAGTTGTAGCAAAGAATAAAGGAAGATGAGGAGGGGGGAGGAGACCTCAGTCGATAGAGGGAAGGATTTTTTTTTTCAATTTAGTGGCACAAGACTGAAAAAGCTCTTCAGAGCTTCTGCCAGAGGACTCCTGGTCCATACAAATTGCAGCCCTATGCAAAGCGCAATGGAGTTGCAGCCGACTTTTCCCAGGTGCTCACACATAAACGTTGCAGACGATCACAGCTTGCAATGCCAGTGTCAGTGGATTCTACCATGCATTATTTACACTCAACATGTTCCCCCATATTATGAAATTGTGTGACTCTTTCTCATTTTTTACAATGGCCAGGGGCTTGGCAGCTGCTTGGCAGTTTCAGAAAAATTCTGGTCAATTTCAACTGTGGGTTTCCCCCCTTTGCCTGCATTCCTTTCTGTTCCCTTTCATTCACTGAACTAACGCTAAAATGCATGCACAAAACCTGAACCATGAGGATTTAAATGGAAGGTGCTTGCTGAACACTACTACACAGCTGTGACAAAACAATTGCATAATTTTTTAAAAAAACTTTGGTTGCCACCCCCCACATGTTACAAGTGGGGTTCCACACATACTTAGAAAAGTGTTTTTTAAATTATTATCATTATTGTATGTGCAGAATAAATACACTGGATGGAAAAGAATGGTGTGTAAGGTGGGCACAGAATCTGAAATCAACATTAAAGGCTTACTGCTCTGAAAATCTGCATGCGTAAAGTGCCTATACATGCAGTTGAGTCTCCCAGGCCCTCCTACCCACTTTTTACATACAAACAAAGCAAATATATTATTTTAGAACTGTGTCCATGTATAACTTTACACAGCCTTACATTTCCTTTTCTCTCCTGCCCCCATGAGATCTCAATAAAAAATACACTTTTTCAAAATTGTGCCCGTATTTCATAATTACGTAATTGTAGCACTTTTCTAATGATTCTTTGGACTTCCACAATGTCCAAGATTAGAAATCTTTCCTGGATGCCGCCTTTATGATTAAGTATGAAGAATAAATTATACTTCACAAAGCATACTGATGTAAATGCTTTCCTTCCACAAGGAAAAAATAGAAAATGAAGATTCTGGTACATGATGTGAAGTCCTGTAGCAATTTGCTTCCATGTTGTGCTCATGTAACCCATGTAGGGTTGCCAAATGTACTTACCCTTGGCGGCGGGGGAGCCTTGCCGGGCTCCGGGAGCTCCTCCAGGAAGCACGCGCGCCACCAGCACGTCACAGGAAGTGACGTGCTACGTCACTCAAATTGGCTGTGACCTTGCAACTTATGGACCTACAATATATGCATTATCTGTGTGCTTAGTATTTTTTCTGTTCTGTGCATCCTTGTGGATGCTGAAGATATCTGTATTCAGTAATATCCTGAAGTTTCATTGCTATGAAGTAATAGCAACCAACCAGGAATGAATGAGGATTTATATGAAAACCTCCATGCTTTGTTTATATAAAGAGTTTATTTTAAATGTTAAAGTGCATTGGTTGTATTGCCTCTCTTATGTCTGTGTTTAAGTACATGTGTAGTTACAGCAGTTACACATTCTTAATAACCATAGGTAGGAGTTCCACTGTCAAAACCGACTGAACCTGCCCACTCTCCCTACAGATATTGGGGGCTTAGTGGGTTACACTCAGATGTTAGATGCAAAGCTGATGCTGGTATCCAGTGAGTCTCTGTTTTTTTTATGAGAAAGGAACCATAAAATAATTACTTTGCAAAGAAAATATAAAGAACACAAATTGGTCCTTATATCTGTGAAAAGGCAAATGTGCATAGCTGGGGAATGGGACCAAAATTCTTAGTTATGACCAGTGGGCAGGGTCATCACACTTGTTCACACTCTGTGCATATTGTTGTGTCCCTACACATGATGTGTGAACGGTATTGAAAAGCAGAAGAAAGAAGACAGGCCCAATACAGCCCTTGGTCTTATTATGGATCATTTTGACCCAGTTTCCATGATGCACCCTGGATCCTTGCTCATCCTGCCTGCTAAAATAATGTAAGGCTCACATCAGTAAACCCTTAGCATCTGTCATAAATCAGGTCACTAACTCAGGGCACCTTCCCTCAGCCACTCAAAAAGGTGGTTATCTGTCAGTTACTTAAAAAACTATCCCTACAGAAAAATGACGTGGCCAATTATCCCCCAGCTTCTGATCTACCCTTTCTGGGCAAAATGATTGAGAGAGTAGTAGTGGACCATCATCTACCTTAGAGCCCTTTCAGTCTGGCTTCAGGCCAGGTTATGGGACAGAGATGGCTCTGCAAGCTTTAGCTGATGACCTACATCTGAGTGTAGACAAAGGCCATTCCTCTCTGTTGCTCTTCTTGGATTTATCTGCAGCCTTTAATTCAGTAGGGCATACCATCTTGTGGAGGTGTTTGGAGGCAGAATTAGGTATCGGGATGTGCATTGAACTGGTTCAAAGCATTCCTCTCACTGGACTCAAAGGGTTGCTACTGGAAACCAGTTGTCATCAGTGTTGGCCTATCTTGCAATTCTATCCCCCATGCTTTTTAATCTTTATGGAAAGCTCTTCAGACAAATCATTCATAGGTTTGGGGGTCGGTTGTCATCAGTATACTGATGATACCCAGCTCTATGTATCCTTACCCAAATATCCTGGTGATGTGGTAGAAGTCCTGAATCACTGTCTGGCTTCACACCCCACACACCTTTCTTGGAGTGTGATTCTGTGCTTGACATCAGCTGGCATTGCCACAATGGCACTGGGTTCTGCTGGACACTGAACATTGCACTGATTCTGCTGGGCCTCCAATCTCACCCTCTAGGATTGCCCTGTTAGTGGTACATAAAGGTAAAGGTAAAGGTTCCCTTGCTCGAAAGCCAGTCGAATCCGACTCTAGGGTTGCGGTGCTCATCTCCGTTTCAAAGCCGAAGAGCCAGCGCTGTCCGAAGACGTTTCCTTGGCCATGTGGCCGGCATGACTAAACACCAAGGTGCACGGAACGCTGTTACCTTCCCACCGAAGTGGTCCCTATTTATCTACTTGCAATTTCTTGCTTTCGAACTGCTAGGTTGGCAGGAGCTGGAGCTAGAGACAGGAGCTCACCCTGTCTTGCGGCACCCGGGTCTTGAACCGCTGAACTACTGACCTTCCACAGCCTGCAGTTCAGGATAGGGCTGAGAGACTAAAGTGGCACAAGCCAGCTAGGAGTTCTCCTGCGCAAGACCCATTGAAGAGCATATCACCCTCTTCCCAATTACTTTGGCTTGAACTGCCCAGAAGTGCATGTTGCGCCTTTAATAATAGCAGCATATGTATTGGTGCATAAGAGTGCATAAGAGTCAGCATTGGTGCATAAGAGTCATATGCAAATCAAAAAGTTTAAAGTTGGGGGTTTTTTGGTAAATGGGAAAGCCCTTACGGAAGAATTTACATTGCTAACAGAGGCATCCCAAGCAAAGTCACATGTTTCTAATGCTATGTTGGGGATCATTAGGAAGGAGATTGAAGATAAATCATTGGATAAATCATAGTCTCATTTGGAATACTGTGTACAGACCTGGTCACCATACCTTAAAAAAGATGTTATAGCATTGAAAAAGGTGCAGAAAAGGGCAACTAAAATGATTAAGGGGATGGAACACCTTCCCTATGAAAAAAGTTAAAGAGGTTAGAGCTCTTTAGCGTAGAGAAACAATGACTGGGAGGTGACATGACAAAGGGTTACAAAATTATGCATGGGATAGAGAAGGCAGAGAAAGGCATTCTTTTCTCCCTTTCTCACAATACAAGAACTCGTGGGCACTTAATGAAATTAATGACCAGTAGGCTTAGAACAAATAAAAGGAAATCTTTTCCCAAACAGTAATTAACACGTAGAATTCACTGCCACAGGAAGTGATGGCAGCTACAGTAACAGACAGCTTCAAGAGGGGACTGGATAAACATATGGAGCAGAGGTCCATGAGTGGCTATTAGACACAAGGTATAGGTGGAACACTATGTCTGAGGTAGTGATGCTCTGTATTTTTGGTGCTTGGGGGGCAACAGTGTAAGGGCTTCTGGAGTTCTGGCCCCGCTGATGTACCTCCTGATGGCACCTGGGTTTTGGCCACTGTGTGACACAGAGTGTTGGGCTGGATGGGCCACTGGCCTGATCCAACATGGCTTCTCTTACATTTTTATGTTCTTATGTTGCTTACTCACTATATGCAATCTGCCTGTGAGAAAGGTAGACTATAAATAGCATCAATAAATAAATGAAATAAACAAATAACATATTGTGATTGCAAGGACAATGCTTATGAAACTTTCTGGGCACATTTGGTGTTTCCTGGGATGGAATCAATCCAGCATTCTCTTAGATCAACCTTGGGCCAGTTTTGAAACTACAGACAGCAGAGGGCCTGAAAAGGTATTCAGAGGGTACATAAGAACATAAGAGACGCCAATGTTGAATCAGGCCAAAGGCCCATCCAGTCCAACACTCTGTATCACACAGTGGCCAGAAATACCAGTGCCATCAGGAGGTCCACCAGTGGGGCCAGGACATTAGAAGCCCTCCCACTGTTGACCCCCCAAGCACCAAGAAGACAGAACATCACTTGCCCCAGAGCCCCTATCTATACCTTGTGGCTAATAGCCACTGATGGACCTCTGCTCCATATGCTTATCTAATTCCGTTTTGAAGCCGTCCATGCTTGTAGCCGCCACCACTCCTGTGGCAGTGGTGCGTTCAGATGGGGCGTTTCAGCCAGCATAAACTGTACCGATTGGAACTGGTGCAGTTTATGCCGGCTGAAACGCGATCACACTTACCTCTCTCACAGCGGAGCCCATCGCTGTATGCCCGTTCACACGCAGCGGGTGTCGGCTTTTTAAAAAAAACCTCAGTTTGAGCATGCGCATAGGCAGCCATCCACAGAATGGCGATCTTCGCACATGCCCTAAACACCTGTCTTACCTTTAAAGTTTAAAGGTATTTGGTTCTAGGTGTAAGCTTTCGCGTGCACACGCACCCTAATTCGGATTCAACTGTCCGAGGGGTCCTAAAGCCCGTTCTCTCCCGAGAGCGGTGCTCTTCCTGGGAAGGGAGGCGAGGCGAGAGGCGAGGCAAGACGGGCGGGGGCATTGCAGGCGGGCGGGGGGCATTGCAGGACTCCTGGCCCCGACAGCTGCCTCCCTTTCCACCCCCGCCCCAGGCCACTGCTGCGCTCTACTTCTGCGCTGTCCCCGAGGACAGCCCGCCACTCCTCCTGCGGCACGCTGCAAAAGTGGCCACGCTGCGGCGCACCCGGAGACCATGAGCTGACTTCCCGCTGCTCTCCAGCTCTGGAGCCTGATCCTGCTCACCGCCGGAGTCCACGGTAAGCCCTCGCCGGGCACCCTTCTGCTGGAGTCCCGTGGGGGGGGTTCCCTTTAAGCCGTCCATGCTGGCATCTCGAGGTCTTGCTTTTGGTCGGAGTCCCGTGGGGGGGGGGTTCCCTTTAAGACCAAGGAAGTTCCATGCTGCTGGGTATAAGGCTTCGACCCAGGATTAAACTTTCTTGGTAAACTAAGGACCTTTTCTTTTTTAAAAAAACAAACACCGGGGCGAAGCTTCGCCCAAGCGCATATCGCCGACTTTTTTTTAAAAAATGGCGGGCGTTCTAACCCGACCGCTCAGCAATTTCATGGAGTGCCCACGGGTTCTTGTATTGTGAGAAAGGGAGAAAAGTACCTCTTTCTTTACCTGCTCTTTCCCATGCATAATCTTATAAACCTCGATCATGTCACCCCTCAGTCGTCTTTTCTCCAAGCTAAAGAGCCCTAAGCGCTTTAACCTTTCCTCATAGGGAAAGTGTTCCAACCCTTTTATCATTCGAGTTGCCCTTTTCTGCACTTTTTCCAAAGCTATAATATCCTTTTTAAGGTGTGGTGACCAGAATTGCACACAGTATTCCAAATGAGGTCTCACCATTGATTTATATAGGGGCATTATTATATTGGCTGATCTGTTTTCAATACCCTTCCTAATAATCCCCAGCATAGCATTGGCCTTCTTTATTGCAGTCACACACTGTCTCGACATTTTCAGTGAGTTATCTACTACAACTCCAAGATCTCTCTCTTGATCTGTCTCTGCCAGTTCAGACCCCATCAATGTGTATTTATATTTAGGATTTTTGGCTCCAATGTGCATCACCTTGCACGTGGCCACATTGAACCCCATTTGCCATGTTGACGCCCACTTGCCCATCTTTGACAGATCCCTTTGGAGTGCCTCAGAATCCTCACTGGTTTTCACCACCCTGAACAACTTTGTATCATCTGCAAATTTAGCCACTTCACTGCTTACTCCCAACTCCAAATCATTAATGAACAAGTTAAAAAGCGTGGATCAAGTACTGATCCCTGCAGTACCCCACTGCTCACCCCCCTCCACTGAGAGAACTGCCCATTTATACTCACTCTATGTTTTCTATTAATTGGCCAGTTTTTGATCCATAAAAGGACTTGTCCTTTTATCCCATGATTTTTGAGCTTACTTAGGAGCCTTTGATGAGGAACTTTATCAAAAGCTTTCTGGAAGTCAAGGTAAAAAATATCTATTGGATCCCTCTTGTCCACATGTTTGTTCACCCCCTCAAAGAACACCAACTGGTTAGTGAGACAAGATCTTCCCTTACAGAACCCATGCTGAGTCTGCCTCAATAGGTTTTGTTCATCTATGTGCCTACTAATTCTTTCCTTAATAATGGTTTCCACCAATTTACCTGGTATCGACGTCGGACTGACTGGCCTGTAGTTTTCCAAATCTCCTCTGGAACCCTTTTTAAAGATGGGAGTGACATTAGCTACCTTCCAGTAGCTAAGGATGTGGTGGCTCAAGTGGTTAAGATGCTGAACTGCAGGCTGTGGAAGGTCAGTAGTTCAGCAGTTCGAGACCCGGGTGCCGCATGATGGAGTGAGCTCCCATCTCTAGTTCCAGCTCCTGCCAACCTAGCAGTTCAAAAGCAACAAATTGCAAGTAGATAAATAGGTAACACTTCAGTGGGAAGGTAACAGCGTTCCATGCGCCTTGGTGTTTAGTCATGCCAGCCACATGACCACGGAAACATCTTTGGACAGCGCTGGCTCTTTGGCTTTGAAACGGAGATGAGCACTACAACCCTAGAGTCGGATTCGACTGGCTTTCGAGCAAGGGAACCTTTACCTTTGGCCCCACTGGTGGACCTTTATCTTTGGCCCCACTGGTGGACCTCCTGATGGCACTGGTATTTCTGGCCACTGTGTGATACAGAGTGTTGGACTGGATGGGCCTTTGGCCTGATCCAACATTGGCATCTCTTATGTTCTTATGTTCTTATGTACCTTTACTATATACCTGAAACACAAAAATGAACAAGTAGTGCAAAACATTTATTTTATAGAACGTTTAATGGATTTATCTAAAACATACATTGACATTATCAGTAAAAGGCAGAAAAGCCAAACTATAATGTTCTTTCGATTAGCAACTTCAGCGATAGAAAGCTATGTTCTCTGTTTAGCATACTTCCTAGACAGAAAGTCTGCAAATATATTATTCTTTCCTTTAACATTAATAATATCAAGCCCTTTCTCGCAGGGCCAACATGTCCAGATTAGCTGTGTGTTAGAGTCTCTGGCACAATTCTGTTGGCACTGCAAATCAACCACATACATTTACAATTCCTGGTTGAGATACACATTTATTTTCCACAAGGAAGGAACAAAGCTACTTGTCCCAATCTGCATAACTGAGAGTTGCAAAAGGACAATTAAAAATAATCATTCTGGTACACAAAGAGCAACACTGGCACAGGATTATCTGGTGGCTTCTCCCTGTTTCAGTTTAACACACCAGCAGGCCAAGATCTTGTACAAGAGCAGTAAAAGGGTCCACAGGGTATTGAATCCTTTACAAACAGACACTTCAATAATCCACTTCACTGGCTTGAAGAAGTTTTCTTTTGGAGCTTAGCCTGAATCATAGATAAAACAGAAGGAAATTATAATAATGAATTTCGGTAGTAAACTCTAGTTAATCTACAATCCTGTTCAACCAGTGCAATGGGATAAAGATTATTTATAGTGTTAGCAGAATTTAAAGCAGAAATAATTTCACCCAACACAGTCTTTACTAATCTGAAGTAGCTGGGGGGAACAGTATCTCTTTTTCTGGATTGGTGCATTTCTCTACCTCCTCTGGGTTCATATCAGAAGCACTGAAAATTGTCCCTGTTGCGATTAAATCTTAGCAGACACTGAATGAAAATCTGGGCACTCCACTGCTACTTGATTCTCCATTTTCAGTGAATCACATTTTCTTCTGTTTCCTCATTTCCTTTCCATGCTATATTCCAGAGTCTGATCTGGGTGCTAAACCCAGAAAGACTGAGACTTTCATGCACAAGTAGCTCATTCTTTCTCCATTGCTTGTTCCTGGATCAGTTTTGAAGTCCAGCAACATCCATTCAATGTGCTGGATGCAACTTTCTACCCTTTATTTCCCAAAAGGAATCCTTCTTCCAAGCAAAAGACTTTTGTGGTGCTTCAATGCTCTCAGTGGTACCTTCTACAGATATTGATGAGCAAACACTACCAAACTTGATTCAGACTGGAGATGGCAACTAAGGGCTCCAACACACCCAACATGTGTAAGATCACAGGTGCTGTTAGGTTTTTCTTCTTCATCAGCTGTTTAAACTGGAGAGGGGGATCTCTCCAGGTGAAATAATATGTTCCTTTCAGCCTAGGCAAAATCGATGAGTGCTGGTGATAATAATTAAACAGTTCAAAAAGCAAAGGGGGTGTGAAGAAAGGCAGCCAGCAAGGTGGGAGGGGAGAAAAGGAGACGTGTTGAACTGGAACATATGGAACCATGGCTGCATTTTTAAATACTTAGCCATCTATTTCCAGTCATTAAACAATGGAATCCAATCCAAGTATTCTAATTCCTAATCAGGGTCTTTTTGAAAGAAAATAAAAACAGAGAAATCTAATCTTTAAAAAAAAAATCAGAATAAGCCGAAATAATTTCCTTTTAATTCTCCTTTCCACTTATCCCAACACACCCCTTTCTTTTAACACATGTACACATGTGTGTGAGAGAGAGTGAGAGGGAGAGAGAGATCAAGTCTCAAAGAAAACAGCAGAGCACAACTATCTCAATGTAAATTATGCTTGTCAGAAAAATCCTTCCTCCCTCCCTCCCTCTGAAGAAGAAGAAGACCTGTGTGTAAACAAAAGCTTATACCTGAAAAAAAACTTTGCTGATCTTAAAGGAGCCATGGATATTGCTTTCTCTTGCACTTTTCCACCCCCTCCCTTCATCCTAAAGGAGGAGCGTTCAGCCAATGGAGGGAAGCAAGGCTTAGCTTTGTATCTCTACTGTGCAAACAGGAAGCAGGAAGCAGCAACCGAGGGAGCTGAGTGTGTGTGTGTGAGAGAGAGATCAAGTCTTCAGGAAGCAGGAGAAGCTGGGTAAAAGTGAGCTGCAACGCGGTGGCAGAAGCAGCCTCGGGGAAGGAAGCAGGATGCAACCAGTTGCTCGTGGACCAGATTCAAGCCCTGCAGGGGCAGGATCCAGCCTGCAGGCCACATGTTTGACATCCCTGCTCTAGATAGCTTTTTCACACCCTAGTTAAGCGTCCTACTTGGGAAGATAGCTAAAGGGTGTTTGTGCTGTATGTGAAATTTCTGTTATCCCCATTATCTATGTATGTGGTTTTACAAAGGGCACCTAGTAGCCAATCCTCCTCAGGTCAGTAATGTTACACAAGCATTTAGGCACATGCGTCATCTCACCCGTTGCATCGGGCGTGGTTGCCATGGGTGATGGGATGGAGTCTGGAATGTTCACTTTTGTTTTTGCTTGCTTTGCCACCTGTTTTCTTTCCTATCTCCCTAGGAGTAGCTTTGTGACCTTGAGCTCCTGGTGTCAGCTTTCTCTTGGGAATAATGATCAATTATATTCTGGCGGGATCCTACCTTGGTGTGATTGACTCTAGGTCATTAGAATGTTGGGGGGGGGGCTTGGTATAATTGCTAACTTCGCGGGCTTTTGGGTTAGTTCTAACAAAGACCGTTAAGTGCTTGGATACCCAATGTCTCGATAAACTTTTATTCTCTGAGTGACTGTTGTTGGGAACTGATTGCTCCGGGGTTCTGACAACATGTGACTATATTTGAGTTTACAGTTAAGACAAGTTAACATCATAGTGTTTACCCAAAACTGGGGTTTTCACTTTTACAACACAGAAAAGAAAAAGTTTCCACATTAAAACATGCACAGACTCAACGGCATGTTTACTATTTCTTGCAATGAAACCAGTCCAACATTGTCTCACAGCACTCTTGGTATCTATTTTGAATGACAGTTTGGGGATACCAAAACAAATCCAAAAAGCAACTTCTTCTCCATCACAATCTGCTCTAAGGCAATGTCATTCTTTCTCTTTCATTCTCTAAAAAGTAAACCTTTGGAGATGTAAGAGCGGAGGTTGCCTCCAATTTTAATTCAGTGTGTGTTTTTTAAGTGTCTCTGCTCAGAATTCTAAAATATCCTTTATTACACTATCAAGAATAATAGGGCTCTGGAATGGATACAACCAGCCTTTCTGCTGGTGAAAAAGGGAGACAGGCAGTGTTCCCTCTAAGCTGAGTTAGTGTGAGCTCGCTCACAGTTTTTTAGCCTCTGGCTCACACATTTTCGTCTCAGCTCAGGAAGGATGGCTCCAGAACACACTAATGTATGCAGTAGCCAAATCACCTGCACACAACTTTAATGCCGGTAGCTCACAAAGAAGAATTTTTGCTCACAGGACTCTACAGCTTAGAGGGAACATTGGAGACAGGTCCCCTTTAACCACTGAAAAGGCTATGCAGGGGGCCATGTAGCCTGAAAGGACAAAAATTATGTTGGATTACAGCTGCAGTAAGGAGGACAATTTGGGGAGATTGAACAAAAAGCACCAATATGTTTTGCCCAATTTACAGTGCTTTGCCCTTTTTCTTTTCTTATGACTCCAACAGCCTTAAATGTCCAGTTCCCTGCATGTCTTTGAAGAATAGTGAAAAGGAGCTTGTTCCAGAATAGGTTTTACATACTTCTTTTACTGGCTGCTGCAATGGGTTACTATTATTGTTTAAAGTATTTAGATCCTGCTCTCTCAGTCTATTGCCTCCCAAGGCAGCTATCAGTCCACTAAAGTTTCTATAAATTACAATAACCACAACAAGAAATACTGAAAAACAATAAGACAGAAATATTGTATCGGCAGCAGAATAAAACTAATCACAACAAATCATTTTAAGCCCAGTTCAGCAGCAGTTGTAAAAATACAATTTCTTTTGCCTAGTTTTGTTTCTCTGCTGGATGGTGATTCTTATTATTATTTACATTTTTATTCTGCCTTTCCTTCAAGGAGCTCAGAACAGTATGCATAGTGTCCCTCATTGCCTCCATATCTGGAATAAAGAGACGCACACAGATGTGTTCGTATAAATAAAGGGCAGCTTTATTAAATTTAATTTTAAGTGAATGAACTGTAACTCTGCAAGGGCCAACCAAAAACATAAGCTGAAACAAAGGAATACATCACAGTCCCTTTCCTGGCCAGAAATGGGCAAGCCACAATGATAGCATGGCCAGTGCCAGGTGGCAAGGCATGTGAATAACCCCCTGAAAGGAAGCCAGGCACCTCAAGCTACAGAACTTGAGGAGAGGCTGGATCCAAGGGGCATCACAGACCATTTGCATTCCCCCTCCAAGGCTCCTGCACACAGATGGTTCCTGCCAAATGTGCCCACCCACCCCCAATCAAGGGGGGGTCTGCCTGCTGGTGCTCACCACCCTAACCAAATCAGCCAGATTCCTGCCATAACAGGGGTCAAGCCTCTACTTAGGCTCTTGTCCCCACACCCTGGCTGACTATATTCCTGAGCCCTTGCCACAGATGAGGAAATCCCACAGCTATTCCTGGGTGTGGGATATAAAACCCCAACCCATCCTGTGTAGTCTTCTTGAGCTCACGGCTGGCGTTCCGTTGAGCCCTTTCAATACCATATGGGTCCCAAGCCCCTCTCCACAACCTCCGTGGAAGGATGGCAGACCACATCAGTCACACTCCCAGACAGTGTGCCATGATATCACGCATGTCTGCATGTGCTTGCAAGATCAGGACCTTGCCCTTGACCATACCAAGGTCATTACTGCCCAGGTGAATGACCAGAATGTCTGGCAGAGGACCGCTCCTTCGCAAAAACAACAAAGGCATCACCCCAGACCACCAGAGGTCATGCCTGCTGTTATGTCTTAATGTAATAAAGACATGAGTGAGCTTATGCATAGTCTATTTTAAAAGAGCATTGAAAGGATTGACCGAATGGGCCAATCAGAGAAGCCTTTGCCTTCGGCGAGAACCAGTCTCATTGATTCCAAGCTCCATGCTCCTATTGGTTGTTATCTGTTTGTTGGGTGTGGGTTTGCCCGTTCAAATCGTATATGTCAGCCTTGTTCTATGAAGTTGGTCTTGTGTGTTATGAGCTGAATAAAATGAAATCACTTTTTCAAGAAGGTGCCTCGATCTCAGTTCATAATACTGGCAATGAGGATGGGATTCAGTGGGTAGGCAGCTCCACAGAACCATAAGAACAAATCACTGACCGGGAAAGGAATTGTTGCCTTGGCCCTGAGAGTGAGTCACGACGGACGACCAAGGAACAGTCGCCTCGGTCCCAAGTGACACCAGCAAGCCACTGCTGCCACCGCCATTGCTGCTGCTGTTGATGCCGCAGAACGATTCAACCATAGCCACCATGGGCCAGTTCAAGCCATTCGATGCGAGCACTGAGGACTGGGACACCTTCGTCTCCAGGTTCAAGTTCTATGCTACTGCAGCTAAGGTCACTGATCCTGAGGTGAAAAAGACCACGTTCCTGAGCATCTGCGGAAGAGCATATTTGATGTGGCCCAGGTGCTAGTGGTACCTGCAGAGCTCTCAACGACCGCACTGGCTGAAATCACTAAGAAACTGCGTGACCACTTCACACCCCAACCCTCTGAAATTGCTTGCAGGCACGCTTTCCACAAGCACGACCAGGCCAAGGGAGATTCCATTGCCGAATACGTAGCAGCGCTCCGGAAAACGGCCAGGCAATGCAACTTTATGGACCTAAGTGACTGACTGTGAGACAGGCTGGTTTGTGGCCTTTGTAACAAAAAGCTACAAAGGCGGTTGTTCACCAAGAAAGAACTCATGTTCCAGGTAGCTTACGAGGAAGTGGTTGCATTCAAAGCTGCGGAGCAGTCTACCCGGGAGGTGCGGCAATCCAGAACGCCTCCAGAGACCCGCAGATGACAGCCGGTCCACCAAGATAGAATGGAAGACACCGACAGTGAGGACAACGGCATCCATCGAATGAGAGCTGACAGTCGCAGAAGCTACCACCACCAGCCGGCCCCCAAGTTGAACTGTGCCAGTTGTGGGGGCGATCACGAACGTCGGGGTTGCCGTTTTCAAGAGGCCCAGTGCCGGGACTGCGGGAAAACGGGGCACATTGCCTGAGTATGCCGTTCATCAATGATCAAGAAGTCACCACACACTTCTCCAACCAGGCTCCGCCCTCCGTCCAAATACCCGCCCAGAAAGGCGGAGTGTCACACCACTTACCAGAGGCTGCATCGCTTGTCCGTGGCGCGAACTCAAGTGAAGACAAAATGCAAAATAAGAGTGACAGCTGTGTTGAACAATGTTCCATGTGAGATGGAGGTCGACTCAGGATCGGCGCTCACCATCATCTCAACTCAAACGCTTCGCTGCTTGTTTCCTGCTGGAAAAAAAGCCACCTTGAACCATGTAACCTGCACCTGAGGCCAAACTGCAAACCCATCCCTGTGTGCTCCACCTAGTGAGCTCCCCAGAAGATCATGCTGTAGCCAGCGATCAGAATCCACAGGCTCCAACATGAAACCAGGGAACCTAAAAACCAAATAACAACAAAAAGCCAATTTAATGAAAAACAAAACCAATTTACAGGGAAACCAGAGGCCTGATGTATGACTGATAAGTGGAAGAATGCCACCTCCCAACTTTATGAAAACCAAAGGCTTCACCCCCGAAAAGTACCATATGAGCGGGAATTGCGCAACCAGCCTCTTGCTCCTTCCATGGAGGCAAACAAAGCCCTCTATTCTAATGCGACCACAACACCAACTCTATGAAATAGGTGAGGCTGAGACAGTGGAAGAATTTTCTTCAGCTTTTTTGGTGTCAGTTTGTTTCTGGGAGATCTGGGAGAACCGGGTTTGATTCCCCACTCCTCCACTTGCAGCAGCTGGATGACCTTGGGCAAGCCACAGAGCAGTCCTTGAAAGAGCAGTTCTCTCAGAGTTCTCTCAGCCCCACCTACCTCACAGGGTGTCTGTTGTGGGGAGGGGAAGGATTTTGTAAGCCACTCTGAGACTCCGAGTGAAGGGTGGAGTATAAATCCAATCTCCTCCTCCTCCTCTTCTGCTGCTGCTGCCACTTTTGAGGTTGGGGGCTAGTTTCAGTTCCCCTTATCTGTGCTGTCCAACAGAATCCAATTCAACAGAGTGGCGTAAGGATATTTATTTATTTATTTATTTATTTTAGGTATTTTTACCCCGCCCTCCCCGCAAGGCTGGATCCTACAGCTGTATTCTGTTGTGTAGGCAACCCCACCAGTTCTCCCCCATCCCCAGCTGGTGCCCCCTGGAGTGTCAGGGTGAAAATGGGGGGGGGATCAGTGTTGCTCCATGCATTTATGTCACTCTGATAATCACCCCAATCTCTATGGTCTTTAACAAAGAGATCAGGAAAATTCCTAGAGCATCATGTGACATGGTGATGTCACCTTCAAGTCTCTGCTTGGAACTGACATCACCACATCAAGCAACACTGATTTTGTAAGTCCCTGCCCCTCCCTCGCCAGTCTCCCGGTGCTTACCAGTGAAGGGCTAGCAGTCCGAGCTGAGTGAGGAGTCTTGCTCTGGAGGAAACGGCCACTTCTTCCAGCGGAAACTTTATTTAGCTGATGGGAGTTATAGGATCCAGCTTATTAAGTTTCCTTATTATTGTTTCATTGTACTGTATGCTGACTTTTACTTTTTTGCCTTGGGAATCTTCACTGAGGAAAATGCTAGGCATTTTTAGAAATAAATTAGTATGTTCCCTCACACACTAGAGTTGGGGTTTTGAGAAACAGCAGTGGGTGCTACTATGATCTGTCTGCCACAGGAGGTGGTGCTACCCAAATAAACAGTCTCCTATTTAATTGGGGGAATTAGCTATAAGGAGACAGTGCAAGAGCAGGTAACTGGGATTCTCCACCTATGTATACAGGGATCTTTCCCTTAGAGAACTCTCAAAATAAACCAGTCATATATTCAACTGGAAAGTGTTATATTGAAATAGGAATAAAAGGACAAAACACACATACAAACACGCGGAAAACACACAAGCTAGCTAAGAGGAAATTAGGGAGGAGATGGGACAAAGCAATTTTGGAGAAGGCTATACAATTACCAGTCTGTAAGAAAGAGGTTCATGGGGGCAGCAGCGAAATGACCAGCATTTCACAAAAAAAGGAGAAGGCCCATATGCAAGTAGGGGTGTGAGGAATTATGTCAAGAATACACACGCACTGCCATTGACCAGAGTGCTACAGTTATAGAGGAAAATGCTCCCTGGGGCAGTCTGATGTATCTGCCCCCCAAACAATAACTTGATGGGTTTTCCAGAGATGAGCAATGATTTGGGAGAAACTTGATGGGTAAAAGAAGGTGTAAAAGAAGAAAAAGAAGGCAAAAGATGAGATAGTCAGACAGTGTTATTGATGCAATGAACATGAAACTGAGCAAGACAGGAAGCCCTGGCAGGTTTTTTTGGAACTTGGTGCCCATATTGCCCAGCATTCCATTTTCTATACTGGTGAAGCAAACCGGTAGCTGAGTTAGACTCTGTTGTTCATTTGTTTCAAGAGACCAATGAACATTGCCTTCACTATGAACCTCAAGAAAGTGGCATTTCTTTTGCATATGGAAGTTACATTCCAGCCTTTGACTGCCTTCTCCATTATTCCTTCTAATCCCCCTTTTAAAGCCACATGAACTGTCAACCATCACCACATTCTGCAGTAGTGAGTTCCACAAGCTGTATGAAGAAGTGCTTCCTTTTCAGTCTCCTTAGTGCCTTATGAGCCCTCTGACACCTAATTGGTAGGAGACACTCATAAAAGACATGAAGCAATGGCTCCCTCCTTTCCAGCTGTTTCCACAGTTCCTGTTATGACCTCATTCAGAACCTTTGTTTAATAGTTTCTTGAGTCTTAATATTTATTTATTTTATTATTTTTATTTTTTCGATTTATAGGCCGCCCTCCCCGCAAGCGGGCTCAGTGGCAGCAACAGTTGGGAGGCATATGAGAAAAGATGTCCCGTGGAGAGTTAGAGAAAGAAGAACACCATACACTGCCCAGAATCGTCTTTAGATGGTTAATCCCAGATGGTTAATCCCAGAAGGTGTACTGTTCACGCTCAAAGGACAAAGACACAGGATAGACTCTATTTTTAAAATAGAATATTTCTTGGAAAAATACGGAGAAGACTTAGGAGTGCAAAAAGATGAAGAACAAGAAGATGAAGAAGAAAGGGAGGAGAAGGAAGAGGAAACGGAAGAGGAAGAGGAGGAGGAGGAAGAAGAAAGGAATAAATATGAGGAAGAGAGCAAAACAAGAAATCCTCCTCAAAAAAAGAACAAGCCCAAAGCCCGTAAACCTACACTTCAAACTCTGCCTAGGTATAAATTTAGAACTAGAGGAAAGAAATACTAAACACAAAAATGACATCTCTAAAAGTTTGTAACATAGTGTCCGTAAATATTAATGGGTTAAATAGCGCACAAAAGACAAGGAAAACATTTCACCAACTTAAAAAAATTAAAGCTGAAATAATCTGCTTACAGGAAACACACATTAAAAAAGAAGATGAGAAATATTTAAAATGTAAAAAGTTGGGAGAAGTCTTTGTATCATCAGCAGAAGTTAAAAAAAGGGGAGTAGCAATATATGTAAAGGAAAAATTTAATCCAGAAATGATATTTAGTTCAGAAGATGGAAGGATAGTGGCCATTACTATTACAAGAAGAGGAAAAAAAATGTTAATACTTAATATTTACGCACCCAACCAAAATCAGGGAGACTTTTTTAAAGAAGTACAAACAGTACTGAGGCTAAATGAAGCTGATGACTTATCTATTCTAGGAGATTTTAACTCGGTGTCGGACCTAGAAATGGATAGGAAAAGTAGCAGAAAAGAGCGAAGTTCGGGAGGAACGCTAACCAATAGCTTTATACAGATAGTGGAAGAATATAATTTGATGGATATCTGGAGGGTAAGAAATGTAAATAAAAAAGACTTCACTTTTTACTCACCGCGCCACAACTCATGGTCAAGAATTGATATGATTTGGATATCAATGAATATGATACGAGAAGTGACGGAAAGTGAAATACTACCAAAAACATTTGCTGATCACAATCCAGTATCAGTGTCACTAAGAGAGGACCAAAAGAAAAACAGTATGTCGATAAACATAACATTACTTAGGGATAGAGCTTTTGTACAAAAG
>NW_015163140.1:403105-417010 GCF_001447785.1 Gekko japonicus
GTATGTATTAAGCTATATTATAACAGCAGCTAGACTGCTAATAGCTCAAAAATGGAAAGCTGAAGTTATACCTACAAGGGAAGAATTAATACATAAATTACTGGAACTAGCTAGAATGGATAACTTAAGAGATGCGTATGTATTAAGCTATATTATAACAGCAGCTAGACTGCTAATAGCTCAAAAATGGAAAGCTGAAGTTATACCTACAAGGGAAGAATTAATACATAAATTACTGGAACTAGCTAGAATGGATAACTTAAGTCTAATGATACAAAATAAAAAAGAAAAGGTACACGAAAGGAGGTGGGAAAAAGTATATATGTGGATAGAAAAACTGATAGAAAATTAGTAACCCCAACTTGTAAAGAAAAAACAAGAAATGAATGACTCTGATTTATATGTAACTTGAACAGATGAAATGTTTGTATATATAAAGTTCAATAAAATAAAAAACTGTTTTCAAAAAAAAAAAGAAGAAGAAAAAGAAGGCAAAAGATGAGATAGTCAGACAGTGTTATTGATGCAATGAACATGAAACTGAGCAAGACAGGAAGCCCTGGCATGATGTGGTCCATGGGGTTGTGAAAAGTCAGACTTGACTGTGTGACTGAACAACAACAAAAAATGATGAGTTCACCTGAGGTGAACTATAGGTGCTTGATGACCCTTTAAGTACCAGACTGGGAAAGCTACCAGGTTTGGTAAATAGTGTTAGGTGCTGCTAAATTAAGGGTAAATGGGTAAGGGGGAAGTGAGACTGCTCAGTGATGAGATTAATCAGCAGTTTCTCGGGAGATCTATTATCCTAAATTATGCATCTCTCCAAGGCAAGGAGGGGGCCATTAGTCAGTCAGCCACTCTGAGTCACCTTCAAAAATATTTTCCCAGACTTGTCTCTGGCTGGCATCCATTTTGTGCCAGGAAGTGTGCATGTGTGTGTTGTGAGCTTGCCTGGAAGTCATGGTTGACTTCTAACAATCTGTACTGGGGGCTTGGACATTTTTCAGAGAGGTGGCCCGATTAGCCTGCCTCTGCATCCTGCCTCCGGTATTCCTTGGAGGTCACCCTTCCAAGTACTTACCAGAGTCGATCCTGCTTAGCTTCTGAGACATGTATGATTTTTGAGGTGATATGGTATGAAGGGTGTTTCTGTCTCTTTCTCTCTGTTAAACTGCCCTTCTGTGGGTGGGGGGGTCAGACTGCTAACAGTGGGGCCAGTCCTAGAATGACTGGAGGATGCAAGCCAAGTAATCCTCTTATGGTGAAGGCAGCTGTTTCTGAATGGATGCTTTCCCACAGGTGACGCTTCATGGAGTCCTGCTCCAGTGAAGTGGGATAAAACTGTGAATGGCTCCTAGCGTGGAGGAAGAAGGAAATGGATACTGGGAAACACATCAATGGGCACCATGGGCACTATACTGGGGACCACCACACAACTCTCCTTGCTGACAAGTCCATTTCCGCCTCTTCCAATCACTGTGTCTTCATGTTCACTGTATTGTAGCACTTTTTTTCCCTTCCTTTCTCCAAGTCTTCTGTGTGGAACTTCCCACACACGCCTGCAAATATCCCCTTAAAATTATATGGCTTGACATTCATCTTTCAGTCCAGCTTTTAACTTTCAGTGTGCTGTCTACACATGACTCTTGGTTCTTCTGTGCACCTCAGTGATTTTTTACCTTTTTTAAAAAATCTCCCTCTGTTCTCCTTGTTGCTTTCTGCTATTATTCTTAATATTTCATCTTAATTTGGAATGCAACCTTTTCACTTCAGTTATGTTCTTTCCTCAGTGAGACACCACATTTTTTTGGCTAATGCAATTCATATTCTTTGCTGATTTCCACCTGCAGCCAATGAAGATTGAATGACATTATCCCTGAGCATTGCCCAGAGCTGTTTTCAAGGTGACAAAAAAAGTCAGTGTAGCATTTTTCAAATTAGATAGTGGCCGAATTGAAAAGAAATGTTCTTAAAGCGCTTGTAAGTGAAGTCAAAAGCAAAACAGGTGTGTGTGGGGCTTTTCAAAGCAGTCCTTGACAGGCATAACCCCTCTACCCTTACCAGAGTTTGATGAAACTTGTGCAGAGCTGCGTAACCTTCATGCCAGTTCAAGAGAGATGTCAGAATTCGAGGCTGCAATCAGCAAGCTGCAAAGCAAAACTGCTGAAAACAATCAAATCACAGCCAAAATGCCAAAAGCAGTTGACATCACCACCCTAACAAAACTGACAGAGCTTTTCAATGAAGCCCAGGCAGACCTCTCCTAACCAGTAAAAACATGGAATCATTATCAGAATACCCAAGCTGGGAAAGTCTTCTGACATAAAAATAAAGGAATCTGGGCCTCATTCAGTGACAGACAGGGACAAATTAACATTGTTAGAAGACTTCCATAACAAATCTACTCACAAACCAAATACCGACATTCAATAAATACCCTGAAAACTTCTCCCAATCCCTTCATTGAGGCTCTGCAAAAGAATTACGATCCATGTATGGTTATTCACTGTGCTTTGGTGCTGAGACGACAACACATGCTGAAATCAGCCCTTCCTGGGGTATCTGTTTTTTAGTGAAATGTACATAGTGCGCTCATGCAAAGGCTGACCCTCATCTGTATGGGCTATAATATTTGTCTTTTTGTTGATATTTGAACGCATGACAACTTTCAGCATAGTGTTGGCCAGCAATGGCATAACATAACACTTTCCCCTTGGGTTTTAGAAAGACATCACAAGATGGATCACCGTAACATACAATTTGAGGTATTATACAAGAATACAAGGAGATGAACCCAGACAACATCAAGGCCAGTCATGCTCTGATATCACCACCATATTGATATCATCATGAGCAATTTCTTTGTCTCTACGAACATATAATATCATAGCCCAGTTTGTGGTCTGAAGTTGTCAAGAAAGTAGATAAAGAAAGACCAATGCAAAGAATCAACTGCATGCAACTCTTTTTTTGGGGGGGGGGGGCTGTTAAGTCACATCTAACTTATGGCAACCTTGTGGGGTTTTTAAGGATAGAGGCCTGTTCAGAACCTTTGTTTAATAGTTTCTTGAGTCTTAATATTTATTTTATTATTATTTTTTTTCGATTTATAGGCCGCCCTCCTCGCAAGCGGGCTCAGTGGCAGCAACAGTTGGGAGGCATATGAGAAAGATTCCCCAGATAAAAGTGAATGTACTTCATCAACTATTAAAAAAACAGGGCCAAGTATTATTTATATAGCCAATTATCTTCACCTAGAGACTATTGAAAGCTCACACTAATTTAGTGTGCTTTGTACCTGCTTATAATCTCTTCTTACTATAAATTCCAAAGAATGCACTGGCAGGGAAAGCTGTTTCTAGAGATAAGCCTTTCATATGAATCCTGCTAGTAAACAAAGGTCCTTTTCTGTATCTCCTTAGTCTCCAATTGCACTTTCTTTTCCTACCCTCTGCCAACTCAGTCTTAGGATGGTTTGGGACTTCATAGAAACTCATGGGTTCAGCCTTGGAATCTAGAGGTGAACATGCCCCCCTGACCATGTGCAAAGAGCCATTCAACCTTCTACATTGCTGAGACACAGATATGGGTAGGAGGCCAGGGGCGGGGTGCCTGAATGCACTGCATGAGAGGCCTGCACCTATGGCTCCAACAGGCTCTTGCTGATTATCTTGTTTTTCTGGCACAGTGGCAGCCACTCCCACTCAGTCCCATAACACTCATTGATGTGCTCTTTCTCCATCATGATCTTGCAAGCCCAGCTGTACCTCAGAGACAGGCTAACAACTAGGGTTGTCAGGTCCCTCCTGGCAACTGACGAGGGATGGGGGGACTTACCTAGAGAAAAGCCCAGGCCTCATCACCAGCATCACACAGGAAGTGATGTCATCATGTCATGACATCCAGGCAATACTCTGATATTTGGGCAAAAACTCTGTGGTAAGACTGGCCTTTGCCATAGAGCATCACCTGGACATCGCTGGTGTGATGACATCACTTCCTGTGTGACACCGGCAATGAGGCCTGGACCTTTCTCTTTCTCCAGGTAAGTCCCCCTGCCGGCCAACTGATCAGTGGCTGAGAGGCAGGGCCTGGTAGCCAGGGACCCCCACCTCCACTGGGGGTCTGGCAACCCTACCAACAACATATGTAAATATCTTCTCTCCCTTTCCTCCCTCTTGCCAATGGCTCCCTCACTATTTTTCCCTTTCTCTTCCTGTCTCACTTTTCTTTCTTCACTTTCCCCATCTCTCCCCCTCAGCTTTCTGTCTTTCTCCTCCCAGTGCAGAAGCAAGCCACCTACACCTCCCATACCAATTCCCCCCCCCAAAAAAACCCCTTAATCCAATTCAGTGCTGGAGGTTAACTTTTGACTGGCAACTGTCCCAAGCAGCTGTAGCTCATGCCACCCTGTCTTCCCCCCCATCTAAGCCAACAAGGAGAGACTTGAGTGGAAAAGACAAGCACCTAGCTAGATTGCTGGCCAGCTGAAGGGGATCTTGCAAGTAGTTGGGTTAAGTGAAGTAGCTAAATCACTTAATGCTCCCAGTCATCCAGTGCTTGATTGCCCTTCATGACCAGGGTGCTGGAGGCTGCAAGGAGAGGGGGCAAAGCACAATGCTACCACCATGCCCTCCTCATTCTACTGCTCAAAATGTAGCCCCTCTCCTTGCCTCCCTTCAGCCTTTTCCTCCTTCTCCTCTGTCCTTGGACCTGCCTACCTTTCAGGTCCATGGTTTGTCACAAGAAGGTGGCTACCTGTTTTAAAGGCACAGGCAGGAGAAGGTAAAACTGGAGCAGCCATTGGGGAGGGCTGGTCTGTGACACACTTGCAGAGGCTTTATGGCTAACAGGTTGGGGGAGGCTGCTCTAGACCATTGTTATACGTTAGGTAGGCAGAAGTCTCTTTGGAAGCCATTGCTTTTGTTTAAGGATGGGCATGAACTGAATTACAAAATGAAATTCATCATAAACCGGGCATGGTTTGTAGTTCATGAACCTCAGTTTATGCCATACCACCCTTATGAGCCCCCACAAACCTCCCAGGTAGGTTCGTGTGGTCTATGTCGACAGACACGCTGGCACCTGCAATGAGGCTTGGAGAAGGCTTAAATGCCATGTCACCACTGTGGTGCAACTCAGCAAGTGAACTGGGAAGGCATTTAAATGTGAGATACACTGCCGTGGGAGGGAGCAAAAGGGAGCACTGAAACAGCTTGCATCTTTTTCAGCCTAACAGGCTAAAATGAATGCAAGCCATTTCAGTGATCCCTCTTGCTCCCCCCCCCCCGCTTGAAGCAAATTGTAGCAAAAGGGATGACTGAAATGGCTTGCAAAAGCCATTTAAAGGGATTGTTCTCTTTAAATGGATCTTGCAAGAGGGTGCCATGCAGGAGTGGAGTCCAAATGCTGAATTCACCCAAAAGGGGTGAATTTGCCACTTGGAATCCCCTACCACACGGCACCTGCTTGCAAAACCCATTTAAAGGGAATGTTCCCTTTAAATGGCTTTTGGAAGATCGGGGAGCTGCTACCAGCAGAAAGGAGGAAGCAAAGATCTCCTGGGAAGGGAGATCTTCCCTCCCTTCCATTCTACTAGCCTTGGGGAGCTACCCCCAACAGAAAAGAGGGGGGAAGATCCATGAACCTCATGAACCTGAAGCGGGGGAGATTAATCTCAGTTTGTGGGACCTCACAAATCACAAACCGGGATGGACCTCCATTTTTCTGGTTTGTGCCCATCCCTACTTTTGTTATCTCTTCTGTGTATATGTTAAGCACTGTCAAGTTGCTTCTTTTTTTTTTCTTTTTTTTATAAAGATTTTATTAGCTCCCCTAAAAAGGGGAGGTATTTCGCTTAAAAGAAAAAAGGGAAAGGTAGACAGTGGGAGAAAGAGAAAGCTGAGTGATATATAAACTGGTAAATTAAACTGTTAGTAATGTCCAATTAATCTTCTTGGGCTTCTTCTGTGTGTTGTCAAACTTCTTTTCTTAGTCCAGTCACATATAATTCTCTGTTAGTATATTAGTAATGTTCCCTTGAGTTCTGTTAATAAAAAAAAAGAAAATCTCTTCTGGATACAGTCAAAACCGCTTCTTTGCGCTTCTTTGCGTGTTGGGCACTTTTACTCGCTGACAAGGAGGGGTTTCCTCTGTTGCCTTCTACTTCCGGCTTGTTAAATTCTCCTTCGGGTTGCTGTTAACACACTCAGTTCATGCATTATAAATCCTCTTCCTTTCATGCCTTGGAGGTCCCCAGCTTTGAGAATGGTATTAATTTAATTTCGCTTTTATTTCCGCTCCCAAACTCTCTATTGGGTCCTCCTCGAAACTGTTGACGTATATAAGCGCTTGCCAGGCACTCCTCGCTGTCACAGTTCAAACTTTTCCATTTTACAAAACTCCCATCGGATTCACAACCATAAACAGTCCAAAACACTAAACAGCCGGCTCTCACACACAAGCAAACGCCCAGACGGAAGTCCCTCCCTTCCTCCGCTCGTTTTTGCCCAGCTCCGACATCTTTTCTTTTTTGTTTACTTTTAGAAAGTTCTTAAATTGTGCTCCAGAGAGACAAAACTTTCTCTCGCTTTATTTCAAATACATCAAGGGAAAACATCACTGTTCGCTCAGTCCATTCCCCCCCTCCTTTTCTTTTTCGCCTATGCAGTTAGAGGATTAACCTCCTCGCCTTTTTCACTGGGTGGGGGGGGAGCGGTTTTAGATCTTTTTCTTTGCATTTTGACAACTCACAGTTAAGCCGATCTTTTCTTTTTCAACTTTTTCGGATGGTCGCTTTATCACTCGGTGACGTCCGGTGGCCCCGCTAAACCCCGTAAAAACGGGATCGCTCACGCAGCAAGGTCCAAAGGGGCAGGGCATGGCGGGAGCCTCGTCCCCAACCTCTCAGCTGAGAGAGAAACCCCCCCCTCGAGCGCCCTAAAGCGCCCCGGATCCGAGCTCCTCACATCCTGAGGTGCTCGTTCGGGTCTCCGCTCGTGCGGATTCCCTCCTCCACCGCGGGCGGGCGAGACGCCCCTCGGGAGCGACCCAATGATGCGTCCGCCATTTGCGGGAGCCAGACCGGAAGCCCTGCACTGTCAAGTTGCTTCTGACTTATGGCAATCCTATGAATTAATTACCTCCAAAATGTCCTATGTTTAATAGCCTTGCTCAAGTCTCGCAAACTCAGGGCCGTGGCTTCCTTGACTTGAGTCAATCCAACTCAGTTGGCTCTTCGTCTTTACCTGCTGCCTTCAGCTTTTCCTAGCATTATTGTCTTTTCCAGTAATTCTTCTCTTCTCATAACAGGACCAAAGTACGATATTCTCAGTTAGTCATTGTAGCTTTTAGGGAGAGTTCAGGCTTGATTTGATGTACAACCAACTTGTCTTTTTAGTGATCCATGGTATCTGTAAAACATTCCTCCAACATCACATTTCTTTAACAATTTCAATTCAATCTTCATCTACCTTAAAGTTGTATAATTCCCCAGTTGTATAATATACAATATTAGAGTTATATAATTCATTGCATTCATCTTCTTGATATTCTGCTATAATTCTGCTTTGGTACTTCTGCTTTGACCTTCATTGTTATCTCTTAGAATAGGTATAAACCTGTTGTAATCTTTTTATCTTGCAGAACCCTGGGTGGCTTTTGTAATGACTAAAATTTATGTATACCAGCATCAACCTTGAGGCTTTTGCCCAGGGCACTGCAGCCATCCAGGTACTGTGCTCCAGTGTAGAGGTAGTCATGGAACTTCTTGACCCCCACAACGATCGCTAGTGCCTCCTTGTCAATCGGCACATACCTGCGCTCGGCCATGGACAAGGTGCAGGAGTAGTAGGCCACGGGGACCTCCCTGCCATCAGGTAGCTGGTGACCGAGGACGGCTCTTACCCCGTATGGTGACGTGTTGCAGGAGAGGACAACCGGCAGCTCTTCGTTGAAGTGCGTGAGGACGGCGTTGGAGGTGAGCAGCTCCTTGATGGCCTGGAAGGCAGCAACTTGCTTCTGTCCCCAGACCCATGGGCCTTCTTGTCAAGGAGCCAGTGCAGTGGCTCCACGACTGCAGCCTTCTGGGGCAGGAATGAGTGGAAAAAAATCAATAGCCCCAAGAAGGCTTGGAGTTCTGGCTTGGATATGGGGGCCGGTATGTTGACAATAGCGTGGACCTTGTCGGGAGCCGAATAAATGCCCTGTGCGTTGATAGAGAAGCTCAGGACCTCGGCCCACAGAACTCCCAGGAGAAATTTTCCCCACTTTATTTTGAGGCTGGCTGCTTGAAATCACTGGAGAACGGTGCACAGCTCTTCGGAGTGCGCTGAGGTGGAAGCTGCAGCTGGCCGCCTCCGGTTCCCCTTGGCATGACAGGCTTGGATGATGTGGCCATCCTTCCCACAGTTCCTGCATGTGGTGTCACAGAACTGGCAGGACCTTCTCTCATGGGTTCTCCACAGCTGGCACACATGGTCGATGTGGCAGTGTCGATGGCGCGTGGTGGTGCGGATGGACGTTGTGAGGCAGGTGGCGTGTGGAGCACTGGAACTGCAGTATCTCATCCTCTTCTTCCTCGGGGCTGTCCACGTGGTGGGTGGTCATGGCCAATCTTCACCAAGATGGCAGGCCTTTCCCATGCCGGACCTCTGCAGTGAACTGCTCGGCTGATTAGGCGGCGAGGGCCATCTCCATGGCCTCCTTGAATTTAGGGTCACCGTGGGTGAGGATCTTCCTCTGAATTCACTCATCACGTAGGCCACAGACCAGCCAGTCCCTGAGGGCATCCTTGAGGTCAGAAAACTTGCAGTGGCAGGTGATACAGTGGAGTGTTGTGATGAATGCTGAGATGGATTCTGTTGTGGTTTGGTTCCTCGAGTGGAATGCGTGGCCAGCCGCGATGACTGATTGCTTAGGGGAGAAGTGTTCCTTAAGCCGGTCCATGATGGTTTGATAGTCTGTCTCCAGCTCCCCCGGGGCGAGGGGCGAGCGGGCAATTTCATACGTCGTTCGGCCACAGACGCACAAGAATGTGGTGCATTTCATTTCTGCCTCTTTGATGCAAGAAGAACTCAAACCGGCCAAGGTAGGACTCCCAGTCCTCTGCGGTGGTGTTGAACACGTCAAAGAATCCTGAAGCAGCAGCCATGGTCTCCAGAGCGGTGCAGTGCACAGAGCTCTGGGACTCAGAGCACGATGCAGTGCTATCAGCTGGAACAGGCTCGCTCATCAGGATCCCACCTTCATCACCAGTAAAATATACTGGGTTCAGACGCATAGAGTGATCAGCTCATATTTTATTAGAGAGTTAAACTAAAGACAACTCTAGCAGGACCAGAGCCCTGCTTAAATGCATGCAAAACACCACACCCAACACACACACACTCCCAGTGATAGGCTATTTACATTATAACTGCAGTTCAATAGGTTCCTTCCAGGATCCTGGCTGCCTATTGTTCTGGTGACTAAGCTAGGTCAGTTTCTCTGGTGCAATTCAAACTCAGTACATAACAGATGGCAAGTGAAACAAGGAGATGCTGGAGGGCTGTGAGAAGGGCTTCCTCTCCACCTTCCAGGAGAGCCTCCACTCTGTCAGCCAGGACCTGGGGTGGGGAAGCCTGCTGTGGGTGAGTGCTCTGGGCCAGGAGGGAGAGAAGGGGGCAGCTGGCAGAGAGCCCCCCCCCCCATGTGCCTACATCACTTCCGGAAGTGACATCAGAAGTGACATAAGACGTGGGGGCATCTAAAACCAAGAAGTCTTCATTCATACTCTGAGCACACGAGGAGGAAGGAGGGATCACACGTTCATGCCTGTGACAAGCAAACATCTGTTTGTTCATCATATCTGGAGAGAACTGTAAAAACGTTCTAAAAAGCATTCACTTTTATATAATAGTTTATCCTTTTATAGAGGATGTTGGGATTTCTGATGTTCTTTAAAGCCATGTGCACAATTCTTTAAAGCATGGTTTGAAACCCAAGCATTCACCATGAGAATATGAAATATTAAGGGGAAAAAAATTTGAAAGGTTGGGACATAGCCGCCAAGAGCATACCACCCATATCATGAGACAAGTCTGCTATGAATAACATTGACATATTTGATGTACTATACTGTTATATGTTTGGCAGAATTTTTCCTACCTCTCTAAGTAACGTCACTTTGGTCTATTTGGGGGGAAAATACACCAGTCACTTACAGCCATATTCCTTCACACAGAGAGACATTTTGTGAGCACTTTTGAGTGATGCTTGTGTGCCACAGTTCTTGTGGTTCTCATCAGGGGTCATTTCCTGCCAGAGCGCCCCAGAGTGGCGCTCCGGCAGAAAGGACACCAGGCCCTGCCCTCTGCCTGTGGAGACACTCAGGGAGGGGGGATTTAAATGTCTGGGTTCCCTGCCAGGCATGACTGCCTCCCTGCCCTTCCCATCTCCAGCTAGCCCGCCACGGCGGGTTGGCTGGAGACGGGGAGGGCACGAAGGCAGACATGCCTGCCTTCCCCCCTGAGCCTCTCTGCTTTTGCGGAGAGGCTTGGGGGGGATTTAAATCCCTGGCTTCCCTGCCCGACGTTCTCCAGGTGCCCTGCAGGTGCCCCTGAGGTTCTCCGCTTTTGCGAAGAGAGGGGGGGGGATTTAAACTCATTTGCATAACTCATTTTAGACACGCCTGCCCTTTGTCAGGGGGTGTGGCATATGCAAATAAGTTATGCAAATGAGCTCCTGCACCTCTTTTCGTAGGAAATGACCCCTGGTTCTCATTAATGACATCTTGAATTGTAGATTATTTATAGTGCACTGTACAGAGAAAGAGCATATTGCTGACAGTTGGCATTGTGTAAATCATGACTAAACTATTGTGGTAAAAGCTAATATCATTTGCAATTCAAGAGTAACTTGGAGGGGGGAGAAAAGCTAACACAGAAAACAACTTTCTCACTCATCCTCAGCAGCTCCCAAAATCTATATCCCAGGAAGTTCTAGAATATGAAGATTAATTTACCTTGCTGGCTGGCTATAAAGTCTTCATCGGTGCTGTCTCTGAAATGTTTTCTTATATAGAAGAAAACACACACACACACAGAGCATATGGAAGAATACGGGGGGGTTCTGTAATTCTTGCAGTTTTGTAAAAAATTAATAATAACTCCAGCAACAAGGATATACAGCAGCGGCAGCAGCCATCACTGGCTTACATGTGTGTATCTGTGTGTTCATTGCTATGTATGTTGCAATTATTTCTGAGGCAGGTGGTGCCCCTATTTTCCTCCTCTGAGTCACCCTGCCTGGACACAAACATTTAAAACTTGTTTAAAAATATTGCTCCAGAAGATCCCTGTAGGGTGTAAGAGACTCCTCTAGCCCTGCAGGAAACATGCACAGAAATATGGCAGTAAGTCATTAAAGGTAATAAAAAGGTAAAGGTTTCCCTTGCTCGAAAGCCAGTTGAATCCGACTCTAGGGGTGCAGTGCTCATCTCCATTTCCAAGCCGAAGAGCCAGTGCTGTCCAAAGATGTTTCCATGGTCATGTGGCCAGCATGAACGCTGTTATCTTCCCACCAAAGTGGTACCTATTTATCTACTTGCAATTTCTTGCTTTCGAACTGCTAGGTTGGCAGGAGCTGGTACCAGAGATGGGAGCTCACTCCATCATGCGGCACTCGGGTCTCAAACTGCTGAACTACCAACCTTCTGGTCTGCAGTTCAGCATCTTAACCACTGAGCCACTGCAGCCCCAGGTAATAGGAAGCCTTTTATGATTCTTGCTTCCCATCCAGCTTGCCTCTTTGTCTCAACAAAGTAATATAAATTTGGAACAGAAACTCAGGAAGTATGTTGGATAGGGATGTTGAGAAGGACACATCTTAACAGCCTGGGAACCTGAGTTCTCAAAATGTGTGTCATTGTGTCATGTTCTGTTACATGGGAACCCTCCATGCATAGATGCTGCTCACCCTTTGGGACTGGATAAAATGCATTGATATTTTAATTTAATTTAAATGCTTTCCACATTTGTTAAATCTAACATTTCCTTATAACAGATATTTTAAAGATCATTCAAGATTTGAGAGACTTCAAAAATTTAATCTAATATAATCTATGCTGCCCCCCCCCCAAAATTAAGAATTTATGGTCTACTTTAGTCATCAGTTCTTTAAAACTGTGCAAGTTTAAACCTTTTTTTAAAAATCATTTTATATCTATGTATCTATATATGTGGAAATATTTATTTTCTATATATGAGTTTAGTTTCTGGATCTTGATCATTCATACTCTTTCTACATTTTAATCATGCTTTCATAAATCTAAAATGTATACATCCTCCTTTCTGCTTTATTAAAAAATCACAGGGGAAATTTTATACATAATTTTTACTCCTTTATTCCATGACACATATTTTTGTATCTTATTATGCTGTACTGTATGGGCAAGTGCATGCTCTTATCTTTTTAACATGACATTTATGATTTGCAAAAAAATTAAGTTCTTGTAAAAATACACTGAAACATTTTTCCCTTTGATTTTGTAAAAGAAGTATAAAAGAAGCAAAGAAAACCATTTTTTTGATCTGGTATGGTGTTGCTTACACAGACTTTTTAAAATTGGATTTTCTTAAATATAAATGCTCAACATTTCATCTCTGAATGTTTATCACTCTGTTGCCTTTCATTAGGTGTGGGAAGTGAAGGTCAAGCTATCAGGTGCCAAAGGAGTTGTCCAAACAGGAAGGATGAAAAGAATATACAGATGCCTGAGGGAAGGTCTTGGGGTACAAGAGCTGTGGAGGAAATGTGTATACAATTGACAGGTCTTCTAGGAAAGCTTCTGTGCTTTATACAGAAATCTGATAGCCAGTTAGCCTTCTGTCAACACCTCTGCAGTGTGGAAAACAAACCTCAAGAGTTCTTCTCCATCAGATTTCTGAAGCTATTACATGAAATGATATTAATCTGGTATTGTCTCCAAAGGTCCCTCTGATTTCCTTGAGCCATTCTGTAAAGACCAGTAATAAGAAATTTATTTTTTAATTCAGAAATGAATTGCAAGGAAAACTACAATAGGATACTGTCTACTGGAGAAGAAACATGCTTCCTATGAATCTGCAGAGCTTGATTCCACGTTTTAATTAATTCTTAAAAAAAAAACCCTTTTCTCACTCTATAATATAGCCCCAGTCTGGAGGAGGAGGAGAGTTAGATTTATACCCCGCCCTTCACTCAGAGTCTTAGAGCAGCTTACAATCTCCTTCCCTTTCTCTCCCCAGAACAGACACTGTATGAAGTTGGTGGGGCTGAGAGACCTCTGAGAGAACTACTCTTGAGAGAACAGAGAGAACTGTGGCTGACCAAAGGTCACCCAGCAGCTGCATGTGGAGGAGTGGGAAATCAAACCTGATTCACCAGATTGGAGTCTGCCAGTACACCACTACATCAAACTGCTCCTGCAATTTGTGTCTTAAAATGCTGGAAAGATCCATTCACAGGTTTCCCTGCATCGCTTCTGGTTTGTCTGTTAGTGCCACAGGACTTTCAGTTGTTTTCACTACAACAAACTAAAATAGCTGCTCGTCTGGAATTCCTTATTAGCTTAACACTTCGGAAAATAGCCTACACTAAATGCCTAATATCAGTATGAAGTAATATGCGGTAAGGCTCATCACTGAAAATGCTCCAGTTTGCTGAATACGATTCTTGTCCTGGAAGGTGCCTAGTAAATCAGCCTTTAAAATCCTGGCCATCAAATGTAATTGCTGACCACAGACAAGACAAAACCAAGAGTGAAATGAGAAATAAAGTAAAATGAGAGGAAAATGCTGAATTTGAAGTATGAAATGCACCTTCAGAAAATAAAATGTCAGCAAATATCTAATTTCGAGAGGAGGCTGAAGTTGGTTCCTTATT
>NW_015163141.1:0-11203 GCF_001447785.1 Gekko japonicus
GGCAGGGCTTGTCAGTCTAACCCCTGCACTGTTTAATCAGGGCTGGCCTTAAGAGGGGAGAGAGGAGACTGCACACTGGGGGGGGGCAGGGCTGTGGAGGCTCCCTAGATTTAGAGGCCCTAGGCTTCAGCCTACTTAGCCTATACATAAATCCGGCACTGCCCCCAAGCACTAAGAATACAGAGCAACATCTACCCAGACAATTTCCCTCTCCCTTACTATTTCCTCTTTTCCTTTGTAGCCAGAAGCCCCTGCTCTGCATTAGGAGGTGGCCTTTCCAAAGAGAGAGAGAGAGAGAGGGAGAGGGAGAGACCCCAAAACAACCTCTGAACCTCCTAAAGCAGTGCCCTCATAAAGCCAGGCTTGGCTTAGACCATGGCTTTTGCTGGGAGACTAAGAGAACCTCATTTCAAGCTGCACTGCACTCCCCCCTTCTCTTCTGTCAGCTGAGTCCATAAGGACTAGAATGGGCAAGTCTGTGCCATCGCCTCAGGCATACCAAATGGCCAATCTTTAGTCTGCCAAATGTACAGGCAGGGATGGACAAAGAGCCTCTGCTCTGTGCTATTGTCATGAACGAAGTATGTTGCATGGTTCCAGCCCTCAACTCCAGTTTCACTTGTATGTCAGGAAATACCTTCAGAATAATCATCTCATTCCTACCTCCATATATTTGTCTAAAATATTTGCATTCTGGTACCTCTGCCAGACCTATCAAGGTAAACATTAACTCTTCATGTCCAGTGAATAGTCACCCATTCAGGTTCATCCTGCCACATATTAAGCAACCTCACCTCCATTGTCTGGCACAAGGGAAACGCCAGACCACCCTATTGTTCCACAATGGACACTCCCGGCCCAACCATCCAGCACCTAGCTAATCTCATCAATGCTACGGTAAATCCAAACTCTGCCCCTCTAGGACCCCATTGGTCACACCTAGTTTTTGCTCCTCCTGGTGTCACACCCCCTGGGACCCCTTATTGGTCCAGGTAGTCTTTTCGTCTTCACCTGAGACAAGCCCCTCAAGGCCTCCCATTAGTGCACATTGTTTTCCCATGTCTATATCCACTAAAGCTCATGGCGTCAACTGTGTGTTACTCTGAGGCAGCCTACAGTAGAGATGCACCCCCAAACCCCACAGTTTGGTCCCCCTTCCTTTTTCAGCAATGGACCCCTGCATGTCTGGATAGGTATAGTATTACCCCAATCTCCCCAGCCGTCTATCTGTCTGCTAACTTCTTTTTGTTTCTTCTTGTATGCTTGCAAATCCTTGATTTGAATGTCAATACCTAAATTATTATTTTTCCTGATAAAACCCATTTCTCTTCACCATTTGGACTGGTTATTGTCTCAACTAAGGGTCTTAAAGGGACTATCTCCATAGACATTGATAGCAGATCTGCACTTATTACCCCACCTCTCACTGAGGCTTTTGTTGTTGTTGTTCAGTCGCACAGTCGAGTCCGACTCTTTGCAACCCCATGGACCAGATCACGCCAGGCCCTCCTGTCTTCCGCCATCCTCTGAAGTTCACTCAATTTCATGTTCGTTGCATCTGTGACACTGTCTAACCATCTCATCCTTTGCCGTCCCCGTCTTCTTTGACCTTCAATCTTTCCCAGCATCAGGGTCTTCTCCAGTGAGTGCTCCAGTGAGGCCTATCATTTGACTAATTTCCCCCAGAAACTAAAATTCACTATTCAGCTTTTTAAATCAAACCTAATATTGAGAAACCTGTATAAGGGTCAAGAAGCAACAGTTAGAACCGGATATGGAACAACTGGTTGGTTTAGCATAGGAAAAGGAGTGCGACAAGGATGTATATTGTCACCTTGCTTATTTAATATATATGCAGAGTACATCCTGTGAAATGCTGGCCTGGATGAATCACAAGCCGGAATTAAGATTGCTGGGGAAAAGATCAGCAACTCAGATATGCAGACGATACCACTCTAATGGCAGAAAGTGAAGAGGACCTTAAGAGTCTCTTACTCAGGGTAAAAGAGGAGAGCGCAAAAGTGGGCTTGAAGCTCAACATCAAAAAAACTAAGATCATGACATCCGGCCCCATCACTCCTTGGCAAATAGAAGGGGAAGTCATGGAAGTAGTGACAGACTTCACATTCCTGGGATCCCAGATCACCGCAGACTGTGACAGCAGCCATGAAATTAAAAGATGCCTGCTCCTTGGGAGGAAAGCGATGGCAAACCTAAACAGCATGAAAAAAAGTAGAGACATCACCCTGCCAACAAAAGTCCACATGGTCAAAGCAATGGTATTCCCAGTAGTCATGTATGGCTGCAAGAGTTGGACTATAAGGAAGGCCGAGCGACGAAGAATAGATTCTTTTGAACTATGGTGCTGGAGAAGACTCTTGAAAGTCCCTTGGACTGCAAGAAGAACAAATCAGTCAATCCTAAAAGAAATCAACCCTGACTGTTCCCTGGAAGGCCAGACACTGAAGCTGAAGCTCAAATACTTTGGCCACCAAATGAGAAGAGAACACTCACTGGAGAAGACCCTGATGCTGGGAAAGATTGAAGGTCAAAGAAGACGGGGACGGCAAAGGAGGAGGTGGTTAGACAGTGTCATCGATGCAACGAACATGAAATTGAGCAAACTTCAGAGGACGGCGGAAGACAGGAGGGTCTGGCGTGATCTGGTCCATGGGGTCGCGAAGAGTCGGACTCGACTGTGTGACTGAACAACAACAACAAGGGTAAAACCTTCCCTGGAAGCCCCCATAGCCTCTCCCCTTTTCCCGTATTCTTGTCTTCACTCACCAGCCAACCTATATTTATCTGGCCACCCATCTTCAGCTTTTCCTCTTTTCCTTCCCCCAGCAGCCTCTACCCAAGAAAACTGTGGCCCCGCTGTGCAATACCGGCCAGATCAGGTTGTGCCACGTTGCATGGTGGGGAACCTGCAAGGACTTACAAGGGGACCTCACTGTCATATTTCATATTTTTCTGTGAATCTGGGGCATTTTTCAGGTTTTTAGACATATCTATATTGTCTGTTCATGGCTCCAGTCTCAGATTTTGGCTGCCCTGAGAATATATTTGTATTTATTTGTATTTACATCATTTATGGTCCACCATTCTCACTTGGACTCAAGGCAGATTACACCGAGTTAGTCAACACAACCTACAGGATGGCATATTCAGTAAACAATACAATAGGATTAAAGTTGTAGAACCAATCAGAAATCAAAAAAACAGAACAGAAGCAAAGCATAAGTCTTAACATGACACATTGATTAATGAAGCATAAACATGGGTTGTTTACACAGAATTTTTTGCAACTGTATTGTATTTAGAAATAGCATGGATGCAGCTATGACAGGTGCAGTGATTACCGATGCAAAGAAGAAAATTAAAAACTATCAATATGGACACAGAACAAGTCAACCCTCTGAACATGAAGATTTTTAACAGAGAGCAAATGTAACTGCCTTGCTTCATGGAGAGGGGCTGCAGTTACTCTAAGGACAGACCACTTAATCTGTAGCCTCTGGATTGGTTAAATAGTAACCGTGCAGGCCATACAGTTATTTATTTATTTAAAACATTTTAATGCTGCCTTTCCACCCTATCTGTGTCCACATTAAAATGTTTAAACAATTAAAAATACAGTTAAAATTATAAAATTCAATTAAAAACTCATAAACAAACAACGCCAGAAGGAGAGCCAATAACCATATTTATTTATTTATTCGAAACATGTAAGTAACAGGAAATATTCATGGCCACAAAAGGACAGATTTGTGGTTTTGGAAAAATCAAACATGAGCCTGCAATTTAAATTAATTAAGATTGTATATATGTATGTATTACAAAAGCCAAGAGTGGTGATACAGCTCCTCTGTCAAATCTAAAAGAAGAAAATTGAGCTTAGACCTCCTACTTCATTATGAATTGAGAAGAGTATTGGTCCCTATTTTTGAGCATAACGTCCATCACAACGATGTTGTGGATCTAAAAATGCTGTCATTGGCAGCCCATCAAATATTGCTGCAATGGCAGAAAGTACTAAAATTGACATAACCCAAATTTACAGATTAATATAATATCAGTGCATGACAAATGTGTTGCAGAGGTACCATAAGGGATCATTTTCAAAGAACATTTTCCAGCCTGAAATTCCTCTCAGTTGTAAAACTGGGAATTGTCCCAGGAATTAGTTCCAAAATTGTAGTTAAACAGATACTGACAAAGGGTGGCTAAAGCATTGAAGTTTGAATTATTTTGTTTTTACATCAGTACTTCCACTGGCAGCCATTTTGTTTGCCACCCCAAAGGATACTGACAAAGGATGGCTAAAGCATTGAAGTTTGAATTATTTTGTTTTTACATCAGTACTTCCAATGGCAGCCATTTTGTTTGCCACCCCAAAGTATAGTGTTGCCTTTTTTTGTTTAGACTCAGTTGAAACTGAAAAACATTTCAAGGATATTGTACTCATGTCTTCTGAAAATCCTTTTGCCAAAATGTTTCACAGTGCCCATTTTAAGCAATGAGAACTAAAGTGATGGCAAGTCATTTAACAAAAGTTGCCTATATATTCTGACTGCAGAATGGAATGAGAATGGTGTTGAGGAAAATCTCAGGGCTTAGATAGTGTCTGAGTCCCTAGCCCCCTGACCAAAGTTCAATTTTGTAGGATGGAGTCTAGCCAGAAACTCAATACCCTCGGTGAGGAAAAGAGATGATAGACAATGCTCTTAATCAAAGCTCTTTACCATGTCTCTAAAAACAGATACAAGAAACCTTAAGACATAAGAAAAACCCCTACCCAGGATATATTCCTGTCTGTCTATCAAGAGCCACCAAAAGGGGTAGCTGACACACAGCACTGAATAACAAAATCATTAGCAATAAATACCTGTTGCCGCCTATAGAAGCCAATGTAGCTTTCAATAAGGCCTGTAACATACATCTGACAAATCCCAACCCCTCATACACAGCAGGCATGAACTTTGCCTGTAGTTAATGTAGTATCTCACTACATCTGGCCTCCCCTGCTCTAAGACACCACCACCCCTTTCAACTACCATACGCTGTTTGTTATACCAGCTTGTATCATAGGCCAAGGGCTGGTCCAATGATTACTCGATGGTCCTTCCAGATTTATACTCAGTTATATCCCTGAGTATTACCATCTTACCATCATGTAGGTTTACTCGGGATTCTTGGATTCTAACTTAAATTATATTAGTTGTTTTTATGTGTTTGTTGGTGCATTGTACCCCACCCTGAGTCCGCTCGTGGGTGAGGGCAGGATTTTAAAATCTCATAAATAAATAAAAATAAATAAATCTGTGAGGGCAAGAAGCCACAGACCACTATGGCGCCTCTCCAAGTGGCAATCTGTGTGTTATCAGTGGGTCGAGAGGCTGAGTCCAGACATGCACAAAGGAGCCTGATAGTCTATATGTTTAGGCTTGGAGACAGATACCACTGCCTCTTGAAATATAAGCTATCCACTCGGACAAAGTGCATCCTTTTCTTGAAGTGCTAGCATGAGTTAGTGGAGAGGGTGGACATGCACAGTATAATCTTCCTCCATTAATAGTCTGATTCAGCACATGTGCACCAGTCAACAAGGAAGAATGGATAATAAGGAAGCCAATAATGTTTAGCTCCTCTAAGGACTCAGAAGTGGTCGTTTTATATAAGCAAAAAGAAACAACCCACCACTCTTCATGAAGCATCCTGTGTCCTTTATGTCAAAACATCACAAAAATGTTCACAGTAAGGATCAAAGACTCCCTGGCCTTCATTATACAATATTTCTTTCACTGGAAGCTTGGATTACACAGTGGTCATAAAGGGGAGAGGAACCCACATATTTTGATGCTTTAAAAGCAAACCTCTAGCACTGCCTGGTCCTAAAGAAACTCATTATTTTTACAAGGACAGAAACAGTCCTTATATTTCACAGTCAAAAAACAGCTTCGCTATTCACTCAAAACCCATGTTCTACTTCTAAAGACAGAGAAAGGAGTCAACGTTTGCATCTTGGAAGGCGAGTTGCTTACTTTGGTGCCCATTAAATGCTGCCAAATTTTCTTTCCTTATTCTCATGTACCGTCTTTGGGAACATAAACAAAATGCCATCTGGCTCCTCTTTAATTCTATTAGGCTTCCTTTGATCTTATGTAAACTCTGATCAGTAAACGATCTAACCCTCCTTTCTTGTCTTCAAACATGTGCATAACTTCCATCAATGTCAATGTGCCTGTGGAGAGAGAAACACAAACTGAGTAATGTATACTACACTTCCACATCTTTCTGTTGGGGGGGGAAGAGGGAGAAAATGTAAATGATTCCATTAAGAGACTTGCACAGGGTAGACACAGAGCCAAAGTGCCTGAACTTCCTTCAGTTTCTGTTAGGTCTGTCCAGAACTGCAGACCACTGAAGACAGAGCCAACCACCAACCAGATTCTCTGTGGCATCTTCCTGGCACTACTGCCTTCAGAGGCCAGGGAAGGAACTGCAGCTTCTCCAGCTCAATCTCTTAACACCTGCAACTATCAATTGACACAAGCCCTGTTCGTGAGTTACAGTGAATGCATGTACAATCCATCTACATTATACACTTGATTTTTCCTCTTTATATGTGCATTGAATAATTCTCATGTTACATTCAATGCACGTATAACTCAACGTGTGATTTAAATCCTTCATATGCTACTAGTCTCTGGTATGATGCATGCACATTGGCTTCTTCTTACAGACAGATGTGCATTCATTCACTGTAACATGTGGACACAGTCAGGCCTGTAGCTATGGTGGGGCTTTTGGGGGCTCTGCCTGAAAATGCTTAGGGGTGGACTGCCAGTTGGCATCAGGGCAGAGGCACACAGTCTGAGGCCATGTGCTCTGATGGATATAGACATTGGAAAACAATGCTGATCAATGGAAGGCTTTGGGGGCTGGTCTCAGGTGAGAACAATAGATTACCTGGGTCAATGATGAGTCCCAGGGATGTGTGGCATCAGGATGGGCAAGGCCTAGATGTGACTAATGAGCTCTCAGAGGGGCAGAGTCTGGGTTAACAATAGCTTTGATTAAATCAGCCAGGTGCTGGGTGACTAGTTGAATGGGTTTTCTGACCACTAATGGTCCAATTAAGGCAGTTTGAAAAGGTTCCCAGATACAGACAAAAGATGGGAGATTGGTCCCTGATTAGCGTCAGGAAGGATCATTAATACTTTGAATGATTGTTTTATCTTGGTATCCTGAGGGATGGAGCAAGGAAGACCAAATATTGAGACAAAGAATTACTGGAGGCAGGGCTATTCCTCAGGTGGCTTCTGAATAGCCTTTAGAAATGTAGGTGTTTTACCTGGTGGAACTGCCATTGTTTCATATGCATATCTTCCTGGGTGGGGGAGAAGACTGGAAGTTTGCTCTGAGGGTTGCCTGCTTGTAATCTGAAAATGGAGACCCTGTTTCCAGAACTATGACTTGCTCTGTGTTTTCAGGTCTTCCTTGGTCTGAGTTTTGTCAGTCTCTGGTTCAGGTTAGAAAGTGGGGTGCCCCTGCTATTGGGGCTACCAGAGAGTAAAGGCAGCACCTCTGGCAACAATCTATCCTGGTAACAGCTTTCTATTGGCTAAATGGTTAAGAACACCTATGTAAAATAGAATTCTGGCTTTTCTTTCTGCACTAACTTCAGCTCCACCAGAAGACAATTTGCCCCACAAGCCACAAAATCCTAGCTACGGGCCTGCACACAGTTGGTAGCACATCATGAAACACCGTGTTCTCTTCCATGCCAACTTGTTATATGGGAAGTTGTTTCTAAAGCATTATCTTTAAACACAACATTTTAAAAGGGGAACCAGCACTCAATAAAAATAGAGCCTGATTGACCTGACCTGCACAGTCTGCAGGTTCACCATCACCAGCCTGCTCCCCAGTCCATCTCACCTGCCTACCAGACTTGATACTGGGTATATTGACACTACAGACTTGTATCCATTCTCTGCCAGTTTCTTGGCTTCTCTCAAGAATCCTGGGAACTGTAGTTTGGGGAGGGTTCTGAGAATGTTGTTCAGTTGTCTGAGGGTGATGCCCCTGCACTCCACCTGCTTTTGGCAGGGGACAGCCTTGTCCAGGCACCACTGAGTCAGGCAGCCCAGTCAGGAACTGTGGAGAAAGAATAAGGTGAGGCCATGCCCAGGAATGCGCCAGCAGCGGCCTTGGAGCCCAGCAGGCTGAGCATGTGCTTCAGAGGGGAGGGGAGGGAAGCTTCAGGCAGCAGCCTCCCCCTGGAAACAGGCCAGAGGAGGAGGCCAGCAGTGGCCTGTGCCTACTGGGGCTTGAACAGGTCATCAAAGCAGCCTCTTAATGCTTCAGGGCAAGGCAAGGGGAAGGGAGGTCCCAGCCAAGGAACAGGAAAAGGAAGAGGAGGAAGAAGAAAATAGGATTTATACCCCACCCTTCACTACCCCAAGGAGTCTCAGAGTGGCTTACAATCTCCTTTCCCTTCCCCTCCAGGCCATGCCTTCACACAAAAGGACTGGCACAAAGCCAGAGAGAGAAGGTTCAGGGTGCAGCTGATCCTCCCTCCTCTCCCTAAACTGAGGGGCCTGGCTCCAGTCTCAGTTATGGCAGTGACACAGGGCCAGAGCCAGAGCCAGAACCTGTCCATTTTTCTCTACCCACCCCCCCCGCCCCCAGAATTCTTTGGGAATGTCCACCATGTCAGATTGCTTATGGTATAAATGTGCCCACTGAATCCACTCCTGTCCACCCTGAATCTGCTGGACTCAGTCCCAAAAAGGCTCGGTGCCGTCTCTGGCCTCGTAAAAGCTCTTTCCTTCAGGGACAGTGTCCCAGTGGAGCTAGCATGATGTGATTCATGTACAGAAGCCTAGGTCCAACAAAATCAACATAGTTCAAAAGAGAGAGAGATCCTGCAACCACAGAGATCCATAATATCTCAGTTGTACCTTCTTGGAGGGATCTCTGAATAGGATTGGTAGGTCATCCTTTTAATACAATACTGCAGCTCTCCCTGATGGAGAGAGAAATCCTTGGGCATTGTTACGCTGGAGGGCACAAAGAAGCACACCTGTCAAATGTAGCACCTGTGAAAGTGTCGCAAATGATGATCCTTTAGTAAGCCTTCCTGTTTCTTTCTGTTGTGTAGATACTGTATGCGTAATACACAGTGGGCCAGTTATAAAGATTTAATAAGCATCAGTTTTAAGATGGCTCCGTTACTTATAAGTGGCAAAACCATGAGTAAATTATGCCGTTTATCCCACATGAGCACTAATAAAATCTTTATTCCACACCACTCTGTGTGTTCTGAACATTCCACGTGTCTAAGAAATGGGGGAGACGTTTACTGGGGGGGGGGTGTTTTTATACTCTTGTATACATTAAACCAGGTGCTTTACTTGCGACAAGTCCAACTGTTTGGAATATAGAGTTGGAGAGAAAACTAACTAATAAATCCAAGACACCTTTTAAAATGACTTTAAATTGCTGTTTAGTATATTAAAATGTCACAGCTTGATAGGTGATGTCTTGGGGCTTTCCCAGGATTGTGCGGGCATAGTTTTCTTAAAGCAGACGTGTCATGATGCCCCGTGGGGTATATTTGCAGACAGGCTGTAAGTCCTCATCACGGTTTGCCTGTTAAACTTACAACAGCAGTGTTGGTGCATGGGTTTATGCAGCTGTAAAACCGTTTGCCAGTCCAAATGGGCAGAAGCCGGAGTGTAAATGCTCTACCTTCCAAGAATCAACAGAGCCTACCCCCCCCCAAAAAAAAGTTCAAATGCAAACAGTTTAAACAAACACCAGCTAAGGATGATTTACTGGGAGCATGCCTGCACATTAGAGGCTATCAGGCACACTCATGTGCCTCAGCTCAGAGTCCTCGTGCGCTCTGATGGGTAAACAGAGTATCTGCACCAGCATGCTTCCTAGTTTATCTCATGGGACAGAGAAACTCCATGCTTGCAAAGTGTATTGTAGCGGAACCCTCAATTTGTTGGGGAAGTCTGCTTCTGCAGGGCCTGGAGGAGAGAGAAACATCCGACTCTTTCAGGGATGCTTTGTGTGTGTGTGCTGGCCGTACACTGTGGAGCCACACTGGTCTCTCACAAAGGACAACAACCCAGGCTGAAGTGCTAACAGTATATGGGCAGGAGAACATGAGATTCTTGGTTTGGACCTATAGTCCAGCTCCTGATTCCCAGCAGCCGCTAGTTAACTGGCTCTAGGTAACTCCCAACCTAAACTTGATGAGGAAAGCCCTGTCGTTTGCTTCTGCACCTTGTAAATCTTGGATACCTTTCCCTTGTATACAGAGGCTACATTTTTGGTGATCCTGGCCTGAACCTCTGACTGGCCAGTCTACCACAAAGGGCTTCTTTACTTCCTTTACCCCACAGAACTACTCTTCTCAGTGATCCTCATACAGCCAAGAAAAGTCTAAAGGGAGGCCCAACTCTGCTTTGGGTTAGCAGGACCCTGCCCTAGATGGAGGGAGGTGCTCACCCCTGCCTCTATGGGGCAACCTCTGTTTGCCTAGCATCCCTGACTCCACAAATAGCTGGAATCAAGAAATGCTGGCCCAACTGCTTGGGGACCGGGAGGGGGATCTCTTCAGCAGGGAATCAGTGGCAGTTTGGTCTGTTGAACGAAGTTCGAGTCCAGTGTGGCTCCTTTAAGGTCAACGAAGTTTAATGCCGGGTATAAGCGTTCGTGTGCCGGGGCACCCCTTCAGATCTGTTGGAAGCCCTCTCTGCAGTGTGCGGCTCCTAATAATGCTTTGAGGCAGCGCAGATCGCCTTGCGCGGCTATATCGCCTCTCCCATCCGCGCTCTCGGCTTCTCCTCCCGCCCAATAACCAATTCTATAGGCTGTACTTCTTGTGAGCAGACAGACTTCCGAAGCCGGGTGTGCTTGGCGCCTGCCCTTCTGGAAAGGGCGCAACTCTCCTTGGCACTTGTCAAGCAAACCCCTCGGGAAAGGGCGTTGCGCTCCGCTCCCTCGAAATCCACACATTTCAGACCGCCTTCTGAAAACAGGCCTTCGCCTCCCCGCTCCAATAAACGACAATCCGTTCTCTGAATAACGGGTTTGGTTCTGCCAAGCCCATGCCAGGCGAGTTGTGCGCCCCCCTCCCTGCGGTCTGTTTTTCCCGCCTGCCCGCCCGCCCGCTCCCCCC
>NW_015163141.1:11317-13398 GCF_001447785.1 Gekko japonicus
GGACGGGGAGGGAGAAGGCAGAACGTTTGCTACATGTTGAAAAAATCTGCTGGGCTCTTCGAGGCTGTCGACCAGATGGAGTGAAGGTTCCTCCGGCGAACGTGTGTGTGTGTGTGTGAATTTATATGCACTCACACAATATATCATCTATATAATGAGAATGGGGGGAGAGACTCCCCCCACCCCACTCAACTGTTGCCAACTCCTCGCCCGGATAAAACGCAGGCTCAGTGATCTCACCTGAAGCACAATGGGCACAATTTAGGCCAGGCATCGAGCTTGAAATCCCATTGCGAATGCCTGCTTCCCTCCCTCCCTCCCTCCGCATTTAAGACGTCCGTCGGAAGCCTGGCGGGCCTCGCTGCCACGTTATGCGTCCTGGCGCTGTCTCGCTTTGCCATCTCCCGCATGACCGCAGGACCTTGGAAGGGATGCCAGAGGAACTGACAGCCCAGCTGCAGGATCGCAGCCTTTAGCCCCTTTGACTTGACTTAGAATTGTAAGCAGCACTTAAAAAAAACTTTTATGGTCTTTTATGGCTATGGCTGTTGTTTGTTTTTTCAATGGCTGGGATTGTAATCGTGTCTCGATTGGAATGGATGCGTGATGTTTTAGAATAGATTCAGGTGGGGTAGCCGTGTTGGTCGGAAGCAGCAGAACAATGTTCGAGTCCAGTGGCGCCTTTAAGACCAACAAAGTGTCATTCGAGGTAGAAGCTTCCGTGGGCACGCACACTTCTTCACATACAGACTGAAACAGAATTTCCTTAACTATTACATATAGGAAGAGATAGGGTGGGAGGGGTTAATTTCCAGGAAGGTCTTTGCTGGTCTTGAAGGTGCCACTGGACTCAAAACTTCGTCCTCACGTTTGTTTGTTAGCTCTTATATTTTCATGCTAATGTATTGCCATTCACAGATCTTAACAACCGCTTTAATCCCATCTCAGCTATAATCGTCCAGTGACTTATGCGTCTTGATTCTAACTAGCCCTTCCTGGCAACTAACCCCCTGTAATGGATAAGGAACTTCTGTTTCAGTCTGTATCTGAAGAAGTGTGCGTGCCCACGAAAGCTTATAGCTTGAATTAAACTTTGTTGGTCTTAAAGGTGCCACTGGACTCAAACGTTGTCCTGATGGTTTAGAATGTTTATCAGAGTGGGTTTTGTGAGCCTCTCCACCCCCCGTAGGTTTTTCTAGAGATGCCGCATCTTAACTTGCCCTCAAGAAATAAAGATTGCTTCAGTGTAGTCGATCTGAAAAGCGGAAGCGAAGCGTTGCTCAGCCGTCGCATTCGGGAGACTTCTTTGAAAGATCTTGAAGGAGATCCAGAAGTGAGATTCAGATGGGTGTGGAATTTCAGGGGCTCCAGAACGCTCGGTCGCTCCCCCCCACCCCGTTATACTTGTATTGTAACAGCGATGTTCCATTGCAGGCCCGAAATATGGGAGGGGGGTAAGGTAACCTGAGGGTGGCCCTTTTCGGGAACGGTTCAACGTGCCTGACATGGAATCCAGGACCGAGAAGAGCAGGAGGCAGGACGGAAGCAACGCATCAAACGCGGAGTCCCTTGCAAAGACCCTCGCACGCGAGCGCCATAAAGGAAGGATGTCCTCCCACCTTGCCTCGGTGTAGCGTCCCCAGGCCTGGAAGGTTGTAGGGGACGGAAGTCAGGCGGTGTTTCATTTCTGGGGGGAGGGAGAGGGGGTGTAGTTGGACCACGCCATGCTGGGGGGGGGGGCGAATTAGACACAGAGGTCCGATCCAGAGAAAAATGCCGCCTCCACGTGCTCAGAGGAATTCCCCCTCGGCGATCCCAGCGTGGGCTCTTCTCGGTGACCCATGTCCCCCCTCCTGGCGCGGGGCTTGCGCTTGTGGGCAGGCGCCGGTTCCTTCGGGGATCTTGCGGCTTGAAGGAGCCAGGGCTGGACTAGGGAAGCGTCTCGCTCAGCCGAAGGACAGAAGTAGGTCGGCGAAGCTGGCGTGGTGGGAACGGGCCGAGTGGAGGGAATGGTCGAGGCTGGGTGCCTAGAGGGGCCCAGGAGCCTTTGCGGAAGCCGGAAAAGTTGGCTTGGTTTTGTT
>NW_015163141.1:13452-18104 GCF_001447785.1 Gekko japonicus
GGGGGGGGGCGTTAGTTTTTGTTTGTTTGTTTTACTTAAAATATTTGGTCGCCAAGCCCCTGGTCCTTAGGGTCGTTGTCCCAACGAGCAGGGCACCGGTTCCCTCTCGGGGATCCTGTTTATCTGTTAAAGAGGGGGGGGGCTCTCGAAATGTGGATGGATTCATGCCACGCGACCCCAGCCAAGGCTAGAACTTATTGGGGGGGGGGGATTGAACCTAGCAACCACGATCCTGTGCGTGTCCACAGGATTACAGGATTGCTCAGGAGTAAGTGCCACTGAGTTCTACAGTGCTGGAAAGCAAGTTTCTTCAGGATTTCAGTCTTGGAGCCGGTGTAGTGGTTAAGAGCGCCGGACTCTAATCTGGAGAGCCGGGTTTGATCATTCCCCCCTTCTTCACATGGAAGCCAGCTGGGTCACCTTGGGCCAGATACAGTCCTCTCAGAGCTCTATCAGTCCCATCTGCCTCGCAGGGTGTCTGTTGTGGCGAGAGGAAGGGAAGGCGACTGTAAGCCGCTCTGAGACTCCTTCATGTCGGGGGAAGCGGAGTATAATTCTCTTCTTCGTCTTCCTCATCCCGCCGAAGTCAGTGGGTTCAAATCGTCCGGAATGTTCTGCCTACCTTATTCTGCGACTGGGGGCCACATGTGTGATACCGAGCCTAACACCCGTGGCCCCAGCGGCTTGCGAATCGGATAGGAAGAATTCTGTGCCGCCGGTTTTCAGTGCGGTCCCTTGCCTGGCTCCAGCGGGGTTGGATGTGCGCAGGCTCATAAGGCACGGGGGTGGGGGGACCCTTCTGGCTCCGTTCCTTTCAACCGCAGGACTAAGAAAGACAGTCCAAAGCGAGAACTTGACTTCGGGTTCAGGAGGGAGACTCCTCTACACATTTTCCTTCCTAACGATTCATTGCAGAGAAATGTATTTACCGCTGTTTGGTGTTATGGATACAGTGCATATGCGCTCCCCTCCGCCGACTGCCGCCCCAAATATATTTGAGGCCCTTCGCACTGCATCACTTCTTCCAAGCAAACGCGGGTTTTGTTCTTTTGGTGAGCACAGAAGCCTAACACAACCGTAAGGAGGTTTCTTTGAAAACAGCAGAAAAGAGGAAGAGTTCGGGAGCACCTCAAAGACAACCAATATTTCTGACAGGGTAGGATCTGGGTAGAAACTCCTACCCTGCCTCAAATGTTGTTAGTCTTTAAAGTGCTCCTGGACTCTTGCTCTTTTCTGCTGCTACAGACAGACGAACACGCCTGCCCGCCTCGATCTGTCTTTGGAAACAAAACCTCCTTCATCTCAATGGCATTTACATTGTGTTAAGGAGATCTGCCTACCGCACCGATGCTTTTTAAAACGAAGTCCGCAATACTCAGTGAGGTTTCCTTGCAAGGAAGTGCGCGGAGGGCTGCAGCCAGGCTGCGGCTGGAAACGTGGCAGCGAATAGGATGAGGCTTGGGAGGCGTCGATTCGCACGGGAGTCGATGGCCCAGTTCGGCTGCAAGCAAATCTATTTCAGATGGGGGATATTTGCTACGACGACCATCCACAGACCGGGGGGTTCTCAACACTTTCCCAAGAGTAGAAGCAAAGGTCAGGCGAAGGAAGCCCCAGCACCGAGGGAGGGGTATCTCCAAAATGAAGACAGGCAATCGATGTATCCGGCCATTGTCTGACATCCCAGCTGGTTTTAGACACACGTACACACATATGGATTTCCCTCTCTTTCTCATACACACACATAGGGTGTCATGGGTGGATTGGCAAAGAGCTAATCTTTTGCAAACACAAGACTCGTCAAGGCGAGCCCGGGGAGGCTGGATTCTCCCCCTGCCTCCCTGCTGTCCCCCCCCCCCGCCAAGCACAGTGAGGCTGGGACCCTCCCCGGTGACCAGTTCCGCTCCCAGGCTCAGAGCCATGCTGAAAAGCTCCCGTTGGGTTCCTCTCGATGGGCGCAGAGACGGAGAAAGGCAAGAGACGTTCAGCCCGTGCAGGGGGGAGAAGCGAAGCAAGCCCGGGCCGGGCATTGCCGCCAGGCAGAGGGGATCATCGAGATCTGCTGCCCTCGCAGTCGCTTTCCCCGGCTCGCTCGGCGGCGGAGCTGCGTCGCCTCATCTGCCCTCCTCTCCCTCTGCCTACAACGGGCGGTCCGAGGAGCCCCGTCGAGTCCGGAAAGGTTCTCCACATGCTCCTTCAGACCCTGCCAGAGTCAGAGTGGGAGAAAGCCAAGAAACCCCCTTCTTCCGCTTGCTCGCCCCAAACCGTTCCAATCGCAACCACCCCTCGTGCTTTCAAGGCGACTTGGAGCCCCGACGCCAGCCAGACACGCACAACACACGCACACCTAAGGGGCAGGGGGGGCCCCTCCAAAAGGCTCTCCCAACGAGCCGGTGACTTCCGTAGGACTCTGCGAGGAATCGCGGCTGGGGTCGCCTCCTCTCTCTCTCCCCCCCCCCCAGTCCTGCAGTTCCTGGGTCCGGGGACGACCGAGTTCTCGGGCTTTGGAGGGCTACCTGCCCCTTCGCTCAGTCTGCTGCCGGCACGCAGGATAAGGGCAGGCTGGAATCCCCAGGCGCCCAAAGCCCAGCGCCTGTAGGCGCGATCCAGCCTGGGCTCCCGGGGACCGAGGCGCCCGCTGAAGCCGAAGGTTTCTCTGCCACTAGACCACCATCGCGCCCTTCCTTTCCTTCTCTGGAGCTCATCTGCTCCCCTCCCCCCCCCACATACACACACCATGAATCTCACTCGGATTTATTTATTTTTAATTGCATTCTGCTCTGTTTCACCAGAAGCCCGTTGCTATCTGTGCGACTTAGGTTCAGCCACGCTGGGACACGGGTTATCTCTGTACATGCACATCATTTTGGAGATAATATTATATCCTTATGGACAATGTTATCTAAAACATTTCTCGACGAGGGGACTAAGGACACACACAGTGTGTCGCGTGAGGAGGTGATTTGATTCGGTCGGGAGTTTTGCTTCCGAGTAGCGGGAGCCGTTGCGGGGACAATGCGGTGCAGCGGCTCGAAGGGAAACCTCGGGTGGTGAAAAGGAGCCGCAGCCGGCCTCGTCCATTGGAACCGGCTCCACCTGAGCGAGGCGAGGAGGACTCCGAGCCCGTTGCCGCCCAGCGCCCAGACCAAGGGGATCGCCTTCAACTTCCCTTCCTCTCCAGGGGACCCGAAGGGACTTCAGTGGGCGGCTGAACTGGAGCGGCTCCAGGAGATGGGGGGCGGGAGCTCAAGAGGGTTCCCTCCTTGCGTCCACCACCCGGCTGTTCAAAACCAGGCACAGGCTGGAGAGCGAAGGCCCCGAGAGCATCTGCTCAGATCTCTCTCGCCTTGGGGGGGGCGGGGGGGGGAGAGACAGTGCGTTCCTGTTTCCTTCTCAGACATTCAGTGGGGCTTCAGCTCATGTAGGGACGCGCTGGTGGTGCTTCGCTGTGGGTGGATCATCTCGTTCTGCAAAGATGCCTTGTATGAAGCTCTGTCGCCGCCGGTCGCCCCTCACTTCTGCGAAGGCCTCCTGAGCCCAATAGGTGGCACACAGTGACCGCATCCACTGGTCACAAGACGGGGGCTCACACTGCCCTCCCCCACCCCCACCCCGCTTGGAAAAAAGCACACACTCACACAGGGGGCTAGCTGTTTCCCTTCGGTCTGCAGCCTGCCTGTCCTTCCGCGGCTCCCGCGGCCCAGGTATCTTTCAAGGAAGGTATATTGCAAAAATCACCATTACAGATGTCACACACACGGGGAGCCTATAAAAACGCGTTTACAGTGGTTACTTTAAAAACGAAATTTATAACTTTCATATGGCCCTTTCTGGTGCAATCTGCAACCTCCATATGTTTCCCAGCTCCATAATTCATTCCCCCTCTCTCTGTCTCTCTTCCTTCCCCCCGGACAGCTGGAGCAGGTAGTCCTTTGGAAAGTACATGTCTTGTAATCCAAGAACCTGCCTCGCCTGAAGACGGAGCTTTCCATTAAACCCACACCAGCCGGGCGCAGAAACGCGCCGCCCCCCTCGGCTTCCAAGACCCCCCCCGCCCCCTTCCCAAAGTTCTTGCGGAATCGCGAGGAACTCCGGGGTCCACAAGGCAGCCCGCTGCCGGCCCGACTCCCAACCTGACAAACACCGACGAGGCTTCCACTTAGCGCGTCCGGGCTAAACGAGGGTGATCGGAAAACCCGGCCTGAGTCCCGGGCAGCTGGCTCCTTCTTCGCCGTTTGGGAAACCATCTGTTCCATGTGCAGCACAACAGGAGCCTCTCTATGTGTCCGTTCCGAAACAAGCCCCCTTATGCTCAGCGGGGCTTCCTCCCCGGGATATCTGCAAATGTGCGCAGCCCGCGCCTCGGGAGAGGGAACCTCTGACTCCCCAAAGCTCGTGCTGTGCCGCAGTAAATGTGGTTAGTCTTCCAGGTGCCCCTGGACGGCTGTCTTATTTTGCAGCCTTCGAATAGGGCTATGGAGAAACAGGCACGACAGGTTGCAGCGGGAAGTGATGCTGGGCATCCTCGTCCTAAACACGTGCGGAGGAGGGAATTATTCTCCTCCACTGTTCAGAAGGATTCTTTCACAAACCGATGACAGGAAAGGTTAAGGGTTATCTCGACCAGAGATCGTGTTGATAACAACGCCACT
>NW_015163141.1:18125-53097 GCF_001447785.1 Gekko japonicus
TAAAAGCGCGGGGGGGGGGGGGGGGGGGGGGACGCATGGTACAGCCCGGTCTGATCAGACCTGCGGAAGCGAAGATCTCCGAGGAAGGCCCTGGCAAAGCGCCTCTGCTTCTCGCTGCTTCTCGCTTACCTTGGAAGCCCTGGCTGGGGTCGCCAGAAGTCGGCCCTTTCCACACATTCCGTCGAGGGCCTGAAATAATTTTACGGGGGGTTACCTGAGAGAGTCTACACGACAGTGAGGGACTGGCTTTCCCCCCTCGCAGTCCCCCAACAACCCCACCTGCAAGGCCGCTTCTGTGGAGGAAGGACGAGGCCCGCCCTAACAACAGTCGTGGCTTTGGGGAGTCACTGCTCAACTCTTCAGACACCAAGAAGAAGTGAGAAGTGACTCACAGAAGCCCCTACCCCTGCTGCGGATGCTGTTAGCCTTTCAGGTGCCCCTGGACTCCAGCTCTTGTCTACCGCCCCCCACCCCCACCCCCCATCGCGGCCCTCGGAGACAACGGCGCGGGGGGGAGGGCGGGATAGTGTCCTGCGGCCAGCGAGGAGACTGGCTCGTTTCCACGCAGCCTCTCGCTGGGCTTCGGCCAGAGGGGCGCAGCCGGGCGAATCTCATTCGGCAGGCCGAGGGAAAGGATGAAGACTTCTATCCCGGCCGCAGCCTGGGAAGGAAGCCCCGCGAAGAAGCCGGCTGTGAGGAAGGACAAGAAAGAAAGAAAGAAAGAAAGAAAGAAAGAAAGAAAGAAAGAAAGAAAGAAAGAAAGAAAGAAAGAAAGAAAGAAAGAAAGAAAGAAAGAAAGAAAGAAAGAAAGACTCCTCGCCTGTGTGTTGGCGGAACACCGACATGCCCATCCAACACCAGTGATTAAAACCGGCACAAGCAGGGCTTAATTTGAGATGGTCTCTGCTAGTTTTGTAGGATAGGGCTCATCCTGGAACCTCGGAAATGAAGTCTCTGGGCATGTACAGAATCCCTGATCAATAAGCAATCCTTCTACTTTCCGAATAAGCAGCAAGCTCCGCGGGCATGGATCGGGACCGTGGGGAGGTTACACGGACCCAGCGTACATGTCTTCGCCCCCCCCCCTTCTCCTGGTGATAATTAACACAATTTGCATTTCAGTTCCATTGATTTCGGTAAGCGAAACTGACGCTTAGCTATCCTCCCCCATCCTGAGAACACCTTCCTGGGAGTAAATCCCATTGAGCAGACACGAATGGGATTCTGAGTAGACCTGCTGTGGATTGCTGTCTACAACTTCTGGCCCGACCGGTGCCCAGTAGCGTCCCTTTGGCAGCCCTTTCTGCGAGGAAACCGCCTGCCTCGATTCTGGTATCAGGCCGCGGCCAGATCCGCGTCTATCTGTTGGGATTACTTTTCCTCTCTGCGCTTCCTTCTCCCTTCCCCAGAGCTGTGGTGACCTCTACTGCTCTGTCCCGAGAGATGTTGAGCCTGCCTGGTTCTCCCTTCCGGGAGTCGTTTGTGAGGCCTTAAAGACCAAAGCTTTCTGAGGGCTGGATCCACCCCGGTTCACTGCTGCAGGCCCTGGGCTCTCGCGACAGCAGAGGTCTCTTGGAATGCAAGAAGGGCGGATGTAAAATCGACCGATGCAACGTTATATGAGATGAAGCATTCAAGTGCAATTCACACGGGCGCCGACACGGAGCCCTAAGGAGTCCTGAATTGCATTTGCTTCCGAATTCATAGGCCCAATCTGCATCTAGCATTTGCTCCGCTCTTTTACCAAACCCACCCTGGAACAGAAAAAGATGTGGCTTAAAACCACATTCAAATACCCAGGGTCCAATACCGTACTGACTGCAGAGTCATCCCTGAATGGCCATAAAACGACCATAAATCTATGCAGACGGCTACCATAAAACCCAGAGAGCAAACGAAGTGAAAGCGGCATGCAGTCTGGACACTGCCATAAAATCCAACAATCAGTCAAAGTGAAAGTGGTATGCAGTGTCGAGGGGAATGTCTGTTCCAGCTTCGGTTTGGTAAAATAGTGGAGCAAATGCTAGATGCAGGCTGGGCCATAAAATCATAGAACGGAATCATAGAATCATAGAGTTGGAAGGGATCACCTAGTCCAACCCCCACAATTCACAAATACCTCCCCACACACACATCCAGTGATTCCTGCTCCATGCCCAAAATGTGGCAAAAAAACCCAACAACCCACAACCCTCCAGGATTCCTCCCTGACCAAACTGGCCTGGAGAAAATGGCTTCCTGACCCCAAAGCGGCAGGATTGATTGAGTACAAGGTGGTTGGGAGAAGCACAGAGCGCCTCCAGGCTGCGGCATTCGGTAGCTGAGTAGCTCCGCTTCTTCCTCTGTGAGACTCGAATGCGGGGGGGGGGGGGGGGGGAGCGGGGGGGACCGCGTTCCCCCGGGGTGAAATCTCAGTGTTCCACTCAGGCCCTGTTTCGTTTAGCTGGATCCTGAGCCTGCGGCCCTTGAAAGCATTGCAACCAGTGCCCTTCATTTCCCACCCATAAGGAGCCGAGGCTACCAAAATACCCCAGCAATTGCCGTGCAGCCCACATCCGCTGAAATCCGGTTTGCTTTAATCCGATTGTGGGCCACGCAAAGACGGCTGAGCGAGCGGGACCACATGGGCTGCCCTGCCAAACCGAGGAGGAGGAGGAGGAGGAGGCCTGGCCAGCAGCAGCGCCATCCGCCCCCCGCCTCCCGCCGAGCCAGGCTGGGCTTGAAAGGCCTGGGATGCTAATAAAGGAGCCAGCCTTCCCCTTCACTGGCTCCGAGGGGGAACTCTCGGCGCGCCAGGCAGCTGGCCACGCCTACAAAGACCTCGGCGGCGTGCCAAACGCGGCCCACACGGGGCAGAGAACAGCCCACGTCGAGTCAAGGCGTCTGCCCAGACCCGTCGGGCTTAGGCCACCAACGCCTGGGGCTTTCAAGGGCCCGACCGCAGTAAGACGCCCGGGCGTCTCTTGGCTTTGGTTCCAGCCGCCCGGCGCCCTGGTTTGTGGCCCCGCTCTTGCGCTCCTTCCGGGATCTTGGCCTCCGGTGAGGCTCGAGCAAGAGGACTTATCGGCGGGGGTGGGCCCCCCCCCCCCCCGCCCGCGCACCTCTTGTGAACCTGGGGGCTTCCGTTCAAGATCCCACTCCTCCCCTGTGGGGGGAAAAATGGATGTCTGAAACCTTTGGTTTAATTAATAAAATGCTTTTTTAAAAAAAATGCTGGAGTTCCTGAGCTTCATTTTGGTGCGGGACTTCTCAGTACAGTGGCAGGAGTGGGGTGGGATAGATTCAGACCGGATGTTGGCGACCCACGGGACAGCTCTTTTCGCAGGGCAACGATTCGGAAATGCAACACTGACCACTCCGAAGGGAATTCAGAAAGGAATCCTCCGGAGGCTCTTCTCAGAGTTGCCAGGGACGTTGATTTGGAAGGAAAGGGCACGCTGGGAGGGACGCGAAGGAATCCTCCTTGTTTCTGATGGAAACTATTCCCCGCCCCCTTTCCCTTCAATTACATAGGCGGTGGCTTGGGGGGTGTGTGTGTCAAGGGCGGTGATTCAATTTACACCGGCAGAGCAAGAATTGACCGGGAGTCTTTCCGCTCCTTTTTCGCCACACGTCTGCCAAATGTTGACGAACGATCTTTCATGGGCTCAATATGAGGCCAAACTACAGCCAAGCCGATCTAATTCAGGAGCTCGCCCGTGAACTGCAGCGCGCGGTCCAAACAGGCCGCTAGTGCCTGTGCTTACTGGGAAGGGGATTCACTCCGCATTAACTTGTTTGTGCCGACACCTTAGGTGAAATCCATATCAAATCACCCCGAAAACCCGAGAGAAGGCGTGGGAAAGAAAGAGCTCCTAAGCGCGCCCTTCCTCACTTTTAAACAAATTTACGTTGATTTCAGAGACTCAGCCATGAAATGTATTTTCAGACCCGATGATGCTCCTCTCCCCCACCGCCCCGCCGGGTGTCACTGAAATTAGCGCCGCTGCTCTTCTCCGGGAATGATTTAGGTCTGAGCGCAACTCATGAAGACGGCGGCACTTACACGCGGATAAATAAATAGTGCACCGCAAGTCCGAGGCAGAAGGCAAGAAAGGATGTCGGTGTGCCTGGCATGGATCCCCTTGGTTTCCCCGGAGAGGATCCTCTCCTCTGACTGGCTTCCAGTTCTGCCTACGTTTGCCTTCCAGGGAGAAAGGTTTCCTCCGAGCTGCCCTGCGAGGGAGAAAGGTGGAAAGGAGTCCCGGAGAGCGATCCATCCTCAACGAGTCAGCTCAGTCCCTCCCTTCCATTAGTCTCCCGGGGCTTACTCCCAGGAAAATGTTCTTAAGATTGCCACCATAAGATCCAACACATCAAGGGTAAACGCCACACGATGGGCCACAGTGGATCGCACATTGAAAGCTGCGCTCCTGCTGCGCCCATTTCGAGGGTGGGGTCCTGCTCTGGGGAGTTCCTCCGAAGCCTGTTGGCCGTCGGGCTGGTGACCAGAGAGACGGAGGGCGGAGGAACACACAGGCTGCGCCAGGAACTTTCGCCCCTCTAATATTTCCGGATGGACGACACGGCCTTTGGGGATTGCGCGGGTTTTGATGAGAGCTTTGTGAGCACGCAAGGAGGAGGTGGAATAGGCAGTTTGGGGGAAAGAACAGCCGCAAAGCCAGGAAGAGCGAAGGAGGGGCCGCCTTGGGATGCGGCTCCCCGGGGCCCGGATGCCCCTCTGTCGTGGCTCAGGGCCACGATTACACGCCAGGGAGAAGAAAAGGAGATCACGGTTTTTCGGGATGCTTTCGGGACGAGTCACAAAGCATAAATTTCCTAGAGCCTGGGACTAGTTAAGGGAACTGCAAAGCAACTGTTTTCTGTCTCGGATCATTTGGGGCACCTCCCCTCTTTAGCTGAAGGCAAACTGGACGAGGCTAACGCCGCCTGCCTGATCAGCCCCCCCCCCCCGTCATTTCAACTGGCTTGTAAGATTTAGCCTTGGGAACACAACAAACACTCGTGAACTTGGCTCCATTTTTAAAAAGGGTATTTTTATTTCTGTCCCATAGGAATGAACACCAGAAAAATTAACGCCAATGCCATAGACGACACAAGTGGATTTGAAAGAGGGTCCCACTGAAATTAAGGAAGGCAGATAGAAATCCGTTTGAAAAGCAGGTGTCGGACGTACTCCCGGCGGAGTTGTCTGAAAGTAAATTGAGATTTGCAATCAGCATAGGGTCGGGCCCCACGATATTAATATCCCAAACGCATTTATTGGGGATCCTCTCATGGATTTAGGCTAACTTACTTCAGTTGGACTTATTAACCGGGGTCTTTTATTGGAGAATTGCAGCGTACATACATGCATACAGACATATATAAAATGCAATTTCGGATCAGGATTAGATCGTACAGGAAAACTGTCTTCCGCCAAGACCAAAGGGCAATCCTTCGGGTTCTGCGCCTCAAGGCTCAAGGCTTGGGTGGGAATCTCGGGAAATCAAGTACTTCGGCTGAAATCCCTGTTCTTTTGAGGCTTCCATACAAGCCTGTGGTTCCAGAGAGTTTCGGACTTAACTGTGATGCAATCATTAGGAAAAGTGCCAGCGCTATATATGACACACGCCCCTTTGCCCCGACTGGAGTCTCTGCCGGTTTAACAGCTTTGATCTGCGTAGGCAGAACAGGGGCTAGAACCACCAGCCAAGTCCATGCACGATCTCCTTATTTTTCCTTTCTCTCTCTCTTGCACAGAAGTTTTCAACATAACTTCGCCGTCCCCCTGTGTGCAATCATCGTTCATATCGGTTCCGAACCTCCTATTCTTTGGGAATGCAGAATAGACTACAGGCCTTTCCTCTTCTTTGTTTAACGCTTTCAAAAGTTGCTGGCTCACATACATTGGCTGCGGACACACACGCTAAAGAATCCACTTTCAGTCCACTTTCCAACTGGATTTTGCCAATTGACATAGTAAAAATCCGGTTGGAAAGTGCGCTGGAAGTGGATTGAAAGTGGATTGTTTAGCGTATATGACTGCAGCCATTCACTAACTTTCCCCAAGGAGGGTGGGGAAGGATAACTTTGGGCGTTTTTTGTGTGTATTTGTAAGAAAACTGTACGTATCAAGGCATTTCAATCATTCACTGAGAGCCAGTAACACACTGGCTCACCGGGTCAGTAACACACTGTCAGCCTAACCCACCTCACAGGGTCGTTGCTCTGAGGATAAAATGGAGTGGAAGGGAATGTAAGCGGCTTTGGGTCTCCATTGGGGAGCTGGTGCTATTAAAGAACTTGGGGTCTTTAAAAATTATTTCGCAAATTTCAGACCCTGCCTTTCTGCCCTCATAAAGATCACGAAGGCGGTAAAGAAGTAAAACATAAATAATAAAATCACATATTGAAAACCATTAGAACCAACCACAAATACATCGCTCAAGAGCTAAAATACTGAACAACAACATAAAAACAGCGATTAAATTACTGGGCAGAAAAGAAAGATCATTGAGGGAACAACCAAGGAAACAAAAAAGTTCACTCGCTGGCAACAGATGGGTACTGTCTGTTCCTGGAGAGACAGTTCCAGAGTTTAGACGCCACCACTGAGAAGGCCCGCTGTCTCGCCTCAGACGGCCAAGGCACCCGAAGCAGGGCCTCGGAAAATGCGGGCGGGGGTAGGTTTATAAGGCAGTAGGCGGTCCTTTCCCTGTGTCCATACCGTAAAGATCTACACCAGCACTCTGAGGTGTGCCCTGAAACAGATCGGGAGACAGTGGAGACGCCCCAAACTTAAAATAGCAGATCAAAGAGCAAGACATTGAAATGAATCCGGGAAGTCTCAGATGAGCGCAGTCTGAGTCCCCGCTAAGTGAGAGCAGGGTTACAGCCAACGAAACACTTCCCCCGCCTCCAGCGCTACCACGGGATGAAAGCGGCCCTTGGCAGGCTGGGTGAAGTCTTTGGCGGTCAGTAGATGGGCCCTCCCTTGGCCCTTCCCCACCACGGAACAGCGCCCTGGCAGTCCGCACACCTTCGCTCCCCTCTTTCCCCTTGGTTTCTCCGGCGCAGGACGGGGGGGAGGGGGCTCCTTTCGCCTCGGGATAAGCCCGATCATGGCCCTGAAGGGGACCTGATGCTGAGCTCGTGCTGGGAGGGGGGAAAGACAGACCCCGAAACTTGGATCCTGCCAAGGCTGAGTGAGGCCTGGCGGGCAATGGAAACCGCCGCCCTGCGAAGAGCTGAGCTCCGTTCCTGAACTGAAGTCCGGACGCTTCGGGTTCATTCAGTTGCGCGCCCGCAGTCAAAGGCTTTGATCCCCTTGTTAAGGGAAAGGGGGAGATTTTTGGTCGGTTGTCCGTCCGTCCGTCCGTCCGCCTGCATAAATGAGGCATGACTCATGGAAACGCATATTGAAATGTCTGTTGTCGTCCCCATTTCTTATCCAAGTGGGAGAGAGAAATCAACTCCAGGGGGCAGGGGGGGGGGACACCTTGGGGTGCTCCCTCTTTCCAGGAGCCGAAAACAGAGAGGGGTTGGTGCTTTTCTCGACCCCCCTCAGGGTGAATGGAGAGTCACGCAGCCGACACTGGGCGCCTGTTGCCCTGCCTGCGCGGGTGATGAACCTGCCGAGAAGGCGTGGCGAAGACAGAGCTACGGGGGACGGGGGCTCAGTCTCGCGGGACTCCGGTGGAAGGGCAGAAGCCCCCGCCGCAACTCGACTGGCCAGGGAGATCCGCGGGTGGGGAAAGTCCCTCCAGGGAGACCCCCCGGTGCCCCGCCCCTCAGTCCCGCGCGGAAGGGCTTGTTAGCCTCACGCCCCCTAGGGCCAAAGGGGAGGGGATCCCTCCTGGGTTAGGTGGGAGCTCTGCCTTTTCGGATCCGCCAGGTTACTTGGAATAAATTGCATTCAAAGAAGAAGAACGTTTGAGTCCAGTGGGACCTATAAGACCAACGAAGTTTCATTCAAGCTATAAGCTTTCGTGGGCACGCACACTTCTTCAGATACAGACTGAAACAGAATTTCTTCAACCATTACATATAGGAAGGGTGGGGGTTAATTGCCAGGAAGGGGCAATTAGAGTCAAGATAGAGGCAGAAACAAGAATGGAAATCACCAGTCCCTACGTGTAGGCTACCGTGGCTCAAGTGGTTAAGAGGCTGAACTGCAGGCTGGAAGGTCGGTACTTCAGCAGTTGGAGACCCCAAGTGCCGCAAGAGGGACTGAGCTCCCGTCTCTGGTTCCAGCTCCTGCCAACCTAGCAGTTCGAAACCAAGAAATTGCAAGTAGACCTTCGGTGGGAAGGAACAGCATTCCCTGCACCTTGGCGTTTAGTCATGCCGGCCACATGACCATGGAAACGTCTTCGGACAGCGCTGTCTCTTCGGCTTGGAAACGGAGATGAGCACCGCAACCCTAGAGTCGGATTCGACTACCTTTCGAGCAAGGGAAACCTTTACCTTTACCCTTAGGTGTAGGCTAGTGGCCCTTCCTTCAGAACACCTGTATCTTACGGTTAAAGAGCGTTAAAATCAAGAATGATGGGCGCGGCTTCAAAAGAAAGGCGAAAGCGATCTACCTTCAGAACTTTGGCTTTTCCAAATTGCCATTCTCTCGTCAATCCTAGCCTCGCTTGCAAATGGATTTACATTTTAGCAACGTGTTAAATTCCACCTTCAGACCGTTCCTAATCATTCCGCTGCGTAGTCTCCAAAAATGCATCATTTCCCACCCAGAATCCAAAACAACAAAAAACCCTGAAATACTCCTTCACATTTTGCTATATGAAGGAACGAGAGAGAGAGAGATTATATCACTACAGTGGGACGCGGTGCCTCCGCTATTGCTCAAAAGCGGGTTAAAAGGCAAACAGGATCCCTTCGAGATGAAAAGCAAGGGGTCGTTAGTCTACTAGTTTCGCGTTTGCAAAAGAGAAAGGGGGAAACTAAAGCAGTGAATCCTAAAGATTCAGTACTTCCAAGTACGTTTTGTTTCGGATGCTGCCGTGCAACTGCATCCAGAGTATTCTGGAGTCTTCCCTTCGACGTGGCTTTTTCCAGAGAAATCGGAATGCGATTTGCCGACCTGTTCCGGGCGACCCCCCCCCCCCCCCCCTCACAGTCTCTTGCTCAGTGGAGGGCAAAAGGGAATCTAGGTCATCAAAGGGCGGAGGCGAGGACTGGCTACCTACAGGGTAGCTCGCAGTGAATATCTGCTTCCAGATCTAGTACAGAATGCCTAGTTTAGGGAAAGACTACATTTTTTTAAAAAGCGTATGATGACCTGAACATGGTTATTGTACGATTATTCTTGTGATAAGGTTAGCGACACTTTTGTTACTGTGGTATTACGATCACATAACCAGGGGGAGGGGAGGAAAATTTCAATCAGTAAGATTTACTTACAGGTAAATGATGTTGAGGAAGTAGGGTGACTTTTAAAGCCGGCTCCTGGCACAGAGATTAAAGCTCCGGAGTTGCTTATATTTCATAAATGCATGAAAAGTATTCCGTTGGGGCTTGATGTCCCACTTTCCTGTAAAGGAGAGAAATCCTGCCTAGGCTGTCGAGCCTTTGGTGGTCATTGTCTTCTTCTTCTTCTTTTTAAAAGGACGAATACATTAATTAGTGAAAATGAAATTACACGCACTCGATAAAGACGGTGTATGCAAAGACAACAAGTATACTTTAGACAAATACAAGCAGGCGCACAACACATTTTCGACAAAATATTTAGTTGTGGATTTAAAAGCAATCATTTGTGAAATTATCTGTCCACGAGGAAAGGCGCCTATGGATAATTTACAACAACCCTATCAGATTAGAAACAGATTAACAGGGAACGTTTCCTATCTTTTGTATACCTGGAGTTCATATACTGACAGATGAACTGGATTGTTACAGTTTTCAAACTGCCAATGCTTTAAAAGGGAGTAGGACAGTGGGTGGCATTGTCCCCATGTTGGCTTTCGGGCATCCAAACCCTAAACACAGAAAGGCTACTAGCAGGTCTACTCAGAATGTGTTCATTGGGATTTACTCCCAGGCCAGGCAAGTGGTTTTAGGATTGCACTTGATAAGCTGTTGGAGGTAAGACGGAGGAAAGCGTGGAACCAGTTTTCACCGGAAGTGCTCTGGCGCAAGCCCCATATTCACAAGAGAAAGTAAGATCCAGCTAAGCACTTTTGTTCAGGAGCTCTTTTTTCTTTAGCAAGGGCGGCTTGTGCTCAGGAGAATTTCCTGGTGCATTGTGAGCTATGTTTTAGGAGTACTATGCATTTGGAAACAGAACGCAAGTTCTCCCCCAGTGGAATCTTTAATATGTATCTCTTTTTCTATTTAGATTTTTAAAAAATGTATCATATAATCCATGACCATTTTATTACTGAAAGGGGTGTGAAAGACCTGTCTTTAGAGGACTTTTTCTCTTTTTGCCCCCACGTACAAAACAACCCAAAGTAATGATTAAAATTAGCCTGCATTTTTATTTGGTATTTGCTGGGGTGTAAACAGCTAGTGCATCGCCTGAAAATGCTATATATTTTGATGGTATATATGTTCAGTTTTCTTGCAGTAGCCCTAAGAGTGTGGTCACTCACTGCTACCCCCACTGTGCAGATGCAAAATGCCTCTGTGTAGAGAAAGGAAGGACAGGGGGTTTGGGATGGTGTAGAGAGAGAGAGGGCGGCCGAGCACCCCTTAGCTTCCCTCTCCCCTTCCCACGCACTTTTGTAACCTTCTCCAGAAGAAGCACCCAGCTGGGGGGAGAAACCCTTCCCTCCTGATTGGCCGAGGTCCCTTCGTGATTGACACCCGCTCTCCCTGGCCGGGCTCCGCCCCGTCCAGTCACTTTATTGACACTAATGAGCCAGTTCTTCCCCCCGTCTCCTGCCTGGAAGTGCTGACAGATCAAGGCAACAAATTTCAATTACAAGCCCTAATTTGTGTCCGCAGAGTGTTCGTTACCCATGTCAGAGCTGTTTGGCCCCTCAGACGCGGCAGAGCTTGCGGGAGGAGAGCAGAAGGCGGGGGAGCCAAGAAGGAGAAGCGCCTCTCGTGCGAGGAGGCACCGCGGCTGGGGCTTGGGAAGAGAGCGCGCCGGAGAGACCCGGGCAGAAAGCCGCGCTCCAGCCTCCGCCGGCCCGCCGCACGTTGGATGTAAAAGCCGGAGGCGAAGAGGCGGAGGGGGAGAAGTTCTCGGTGCGGCCTGGACGGAGGCAGAGGGAGAGGCGAGGAGGGCGCTGCCGAGCCCGCCGGCCCGGCCATGGCCGAGAAAAGGAGAGCGTCGCCGTGCCCCATGCTGAGCCTCAAGGCGCACGCCTTCTCCGTGGAGGCCCTGATCGGAGCCGAGAAGCAGCAGGAGCCGCAGAAGCGGCGGAAGCTGGGCGGCGAAGAGGGAGGCAGCAGCAGCCTCGGCGACACAAGCTCAGGCGAAGGCGCGGACGGCGAAGGCGCAGCGGTGCAGTCCGGCGCTGGGGCGGGCTCCGCTGCAGCCGACGGCGAGCAGAGCTGCGGCGCCCGGGCACTGCCGATCGGTGAGTGAGTCGCCTCCGCCAACCCGGCCGCAGGGAACAAAACTCCCAGGGATCCGGCGGGTGGGTCTGGGCTGCCTCCCCCGGGCCCCCCCTTTCCTTGCCGTCAGGGGCCCGAGCCGCCGGGCGGCATCGCTGCTGCTCCCTCCAGGGCAAAGGCATCGCAGAGGCGGTCTTTCCAGAGGCCACCTCGGGAGTCCAAAACCCGGTCAAGCGGTCGCTTCTGCTGTCAGCGCCTCTCTGGCGTCTGGTTTTTTCCCTGGTTGAAAACAGGCACGCTTAGCTCCGCCGACCCCACGGGGTGGAGAGGAAAACTGTCTTTTTGCGTTAGCGGGGCATTGCTCTGAAACGTCTGCTGGAGCGATGCTTCCCTTGTTTGGGGATGTTGGCAAGCCTCTGCTGCCAGGCTACCAGTCTTTCCCCGCCTGATTTCCTCGGAACCATTTGGTCGGGAAAGCTGTTCTGCCCGGTACATTCCCCCAGAAATGAGCCCCGCGATTACAGCCTTACTCGCAGGACGTTCCTGCGATGTTCCGCTAAACAAACCATGTGGTCCTAACACTGAGGCCCCCCACCCACCCCAAAAGAAGAGAGGGGCGTTTGCACACACTGGAATCCTTAGTCTATACACGGAGGACTTTGTCCCTCATTGATTGTACTGTAATTAAAAGATGGACTTCTCTGGTATTTAACCCTTTCTGGCCTGACATGACCCTTATTTAAAACCCTTCTTCCCCCTAGTTGTAGTATCAACAATCCTTTTAATAGGGGGGGGGGGACTCTCTCCACACCAGTTTTATTAGCTAATATTAGTGGATACTAGTGGAAGAACATACTGAGAGAATATGAAGCGAGGCTTCCTTTTTAATTGTCCCAGTTAGGTGAAAAGGTGAACTAAGACAATGGCTGCGGTCACACACACTAAATAATTCACGTTCAATCCACTTTTCAAGTGGATTTTGCCAGTTCACACTGTAAAAATCCAGTTGGAAAGTGCACTGAAAGTGGATTATTTAGTGTGTGTGACTGCAGCCAATTCATAATATGTTTCCCCCCGTTTTTAAAATATGGGCTTAAGTTTTGCTTGAAATAAAAACATTGTCACAAACAGGGAGCAGCATGTTTAAACAGTTTAATTAAACATTTTATACTACATGTTGCATGCTGTAATATACAGATGAATCTATGAAAAGTTATGTAGCGCTATCATATGTATATCGTATAATACATTCCTTCTGGAACTAGTTTTGTGTTGATCCCTCACCCCATAAAAAGAACGAAAGCGACTGATCATATAGTTTAAGGATTTTTAAAAAGACCAAAAAAAGGCGTAGTTTTATACCTGTTAAAACCTCAGGAAGTTGTTGACGTTTGTTTCTTAACAGGTCTTGGAATCCCCAAACCTCTAAATTAAGAGTTTATTAGAGTCAACCCACCCACAGAAGACGAAGGACTTCTAAATGCCATCAACGGATACACAACCTCATGCTTAAATCGTGTTGATTTGCATAGGATGTAGGCGCCCCTCGCTTTCTTTAGACTGCAGGTCCTCGTCAATAATCAAATCAATCCAAAGGAGGTACAATCATGGCAAAGCTTGCTGGTTAAAAAGCGACGTTTGCAAAGTAAAGGCTTTTTCCACGGGGCTGAGATACTCTGAAAATCTGGGACACACATTTTGCCACAAGGAATGGACTTCCGCCCAGGAAGCGACCTGTTAAACGAGCGGGATTTCCACCGAAATCCACAGGGCCTCTTTGAAGCCATGGGGGTTTGTTCCCAGGCCAGCGCGCCCGAAGATCACCGGCTTTCTTCAAGGCCTCTTTTCGAGAGCTTTAAAAAAATAAAAATAAAAAATGGCGCCGTCTTTCGCAGCAGGCCCACCCTATCTCCTGGGCCGCCAGCGGCCGGGCTTGGGGCTCTCGAGCTGTTCTTTACTTGGGGTCCCTAATTCCTGCCATTTGGCCACCAAACGGCCCTTCCTGGGGTGAAATATCTTCCGCAAACACAAATGCGTGCCCGGCCACTCGCTTGTTTTTGCTCTCCCAGCGCTTAGGCCCAAAGGAGAGAAGGGCTCGAGGCGCGCCAAAAGGAGCGGAGAAGGCGCGGTGCCCACGTGCCCCCCTCCCAAAAGTGCACGTGCGCGTCGAGAGGAGGAAAAGGCCCCGCCGCAGGCGTCTCGCGCCTTAGGCGCCTCTAATTGCTTGGCAGAGCCGAAGCTTCGCCTCTTGGCCTTTCTCGCCTCCTTCAGAAACCAAAGATGGAGGCAGAAAGAGCAGACGCGTCGCCTAACGCGGGGCTTGGCGTCTCCGGGGTTGTTTCTTCGCGTGACTCCGCGCTCTCTTTTTCTCGCCTCTCTACAGGCGGCTGTGAAGAGAGTTTCTTGAGGACCACGTCACCCCCCTTGTCACCCGGAGGTCCTGCCAAGGCAGCCGGTTCGAGGCCCGCTTCTCCTTTGCTCGCCCCGCAGATACCTCGGGTGGATCTGCAAGGCGCGGAGCTCTGGAAGCGCTTCCACGAGATCGGCACAGAGATGATCATTACTAAGGCGGGAAGGTAAGCACCCCCCCCCCCCCCAAAAGGGGGGGGCGGGGGGCTTACAAAGCTAACCATGCAGTTCTGAAGACATTTCGCATATTGCGCAGATATCCAGAATTCAAAGCGGAAAGTTGAGCGCAGTTCCTTCCGAGGGGGAGGGGATACGCCAAAACAGCAAAGCGGACGAATTTCGGCTTATCCGCATTGGTATCGCACTGTTAGTAACCCAGGATTGGAACTAAGTCTTATTCAATTAAATTAAAATTATTTCCAAGTGGCGTTGTGAACTGGGTGCAAACAAATCCAGGCAAGTCGGTGTATTTTCTGCAGGATCTCTTCATTAGTCCGCTTGATTTAGCGATGTGTATAGTATTTTAAAGTGCATGACACATATTTTAGCAGTTTCCAAGAAAGAGTATTTACACACAGACAAGACTCGGAAAGCCATTTACGGTACGTTTGATTTGTTTCAAGGTGTGATCAGTGTAACTCTAAGCTATCCACATTAACAGTGATTCTGGAGTGTAAACCTCTGTATTATGGTTCCTGGACAAACTCCAGAAACATTTTTTGCAATTTGTTTTTTAACAGTTTTAAAATGTACAGTTTCTAGCGTTTTTACATATTGCATGTCAATATAAATGTTTTAAAATGGTTCGTGCAGAACATTTAAATCCAAAACATCAGGAGAAACTACAGGTGTCCTTTCATTTTGTGTGTTTCAGTTGCTCAGGACCTCATTATCACATTGGCTTTGCTCCATGCAATTAATTAAATAGAAAATCTGACACTGCAGGTTGGATGTTCAAATGGCTGTTAATTTCTAAAGATGGCAGACAGAATCCCAAATTCACAAATGCATCAGAATAAATAAAGTAGATTGATTTATAAGCCAGCTCAGCAACAATAATTTTAGTTGATACAGAAATATGTGGAATTTTGGATTTCCTGTTCATTAGGGTGAAGGGTATGAATGCTGCCTTCTTCTAAAAAGAACCTTTTTCTTCCCTTTCCAAGGGATACACATGGTAAAAACCTGTATAGTATGAAAGTATCTGAATTTATTAGAAATTACAGAAACATATTTTATTGAATCCATATGGTACCTTCTACATTTTCAGAGGGCTTTATTAATGATTGAAGTGCAGTCTTAAACAGCACAAGGAAACATTTGTCTTAAAAGTTGTCCTGTCAAAGGTTTACTTTTCATTTTTTTAATCTACAGGTGCACTGAAATAACAGCATGAACTAGCTGGCTACAACTAGATTTGCCCTCTTGTTTAGCTAATAATAATATTTAATTCCTTCTAAAATCTAGCTTGATTTCATATATTTGGAACATCAAAATATTTAACAAAATAGAATTTGTATATTTGCTTACATAATAAGAAAAAGCATCTGTTATACATAGATTTGAGACATGTATCAAATTATGTGTTTTATAACTACTCCAATCTGACCCTGGGAAAGATAGCCATATACTCCTTCATATTTGGTTTCCTTTGCTGACCTTAATACAAGGTCTACTAGTGCAGAAGTTTTATCCTTTGAATATAAAATAATATGTCCACTGATAGATTCACATATGCAAAGGCACCTGAAATCAGTGTGTTCTTTGTCTACACTTTGTGAAAGTTGTATGTGTTACCTTTTATAATACCTATTGTTCGATATAATTAAGCAACAAGATTTCCAAGCATCAGACTGTTATTTACATCCCACCCTAACTACGTTATCTGAAGAAGTGTGATTGGACAGGAAAGCTTTGTTGGTCTTAAAGGTATCACTTGACTCAAACTTTGTTATGTTCATGAAGAAGTAAGTTCCACTGATTTCAGTAGGATTGTTTCTAAGTATTCATGTTTAGTATTCTAGTGGGATGGGGGGGAGACTGTGGACCCAGTATTTCTGTTATGTGTATGCACCATTGATTAGTATTGTCAGCTCTGACAGGCTCAATCAGAGACAGGGGAAACTGATTTTAAGTATCATATTCTGACCTTCCCATGGTAATGCTGGTAATCTTTTTGGCCAGAAAAAAACCCAGTTCTAGATGTAAGGATTTCTTGATCAGGGCCTATGATTTGGAAATAAATGTAATAAACTTCAGTGAAACTCCTTCAAGTAAATATCCTTAGTTTTAAAGTGTTAACCTCTGAATGGTCTATTTTGTGTAAGCAATAACTCCTATCTCCTTATTAGTGTGTAATGGTAAAGGGCTAGAATTTAAAGGCTGCCAGATAATCTTCGGATCTTCTGGCTATATTACACACATTGCCATACAATAATTATTATTATCCTATCACAGTACATTTCCTGATATTACTGCTGTGAAACTTAAATTTCTAAAACAAAATTTCATAATGAATAGGGTTTGCTGGTCAGCAAACTACACTTGAATATTGTAGTCTAATTTGTATTCTGAAGAAATTTGAAAACATGGGTCAGAGGAAAAACACACATCTGATGTCTGTTGAAACATACGTAAAGAACTATTTTATTAATCATTGAGTTACAATGATATTCCTGCTGCTAATCTTAAATTAGAAAATGCTGGAGCTGTTTTTGCAAACATGTCCCTGTTTCTGTGCAAGTCTCAAAGTCTGTTTTTTATTAAAATGCTCTCTTTTTTTTGTGTTCAGACGGATGTTTCCTGCAATGAGAGTGAAAATTTCAGGTCTAGATCCACATCAACAATATTATATTGCTATGGACATTGTCCCAGTGGATAACAAAAGATACAGGTAAAGTAACTGCAATTTAGAAAACTTGGAATATTGGGAACTGGTAAAGAGCATGGCTGGTTTGGAAATTAACAGAAGGTTGTGCTTAACTCTTCCAAATTCCTATCCATCTCACTGCATAAAAAAGTTCTCTGCCAAGCACGTGAGAACAATCAAGAGATTTTTTTTACATTGAATTGCTTTGTACATTTGGCTCATATTTTGAACACACTCTAGATTAGTCTTCAAATATTTTTTTTTCTGTCACGTAAGCCATAGTCCTCGAGTTCCTTGATTTTTGCCATAGACTCACTGAAGCCAGTAAGGTCAGTTTGGACTGTATGTAGCCTGTGTTAAGCATGGTGCAACAGCATTAGTCGTGAATGTTGTGATTGGTCAGTTCTTATCACTTCTCTGCATGAAAATATCCTGTGACTGAGTAAATGCTAAAATATAGTTTAATAACCATGGCTATCCACATTTATTCCCATTAAAACTTGTGGCAAGAATTTGTAGGAATCGGAGAGCACAGTTCCGTTTTCAGGAATTTAAAGGTTTTACAACAGTTGGTCCAACCATATTTATTGTTGGGTTTAAGAAGTATTACCAGAGGGTTCAGTTGGAAAAGACTTGTGCATACTATGAGTTTGATAAGTTAAACAGCCCCATTCACTAAAAATCCCATGTTATATAATATATGGAAGGCAATTTCCTTTTGCTTACTCTTGTACCACAAATCCTGTTTTTTCTGCTTTATATGCAGGCCTATTTCTGCATTTCATGTGCACTCGTATGAAAACAAAATTTGTGCTCTTTTAACTTTCTTAAGGACCCCATAATATATTATTAAAATGTTTTTATGTTTAACAAATTTTCAGTCAGGTCAGAATTCAAGCAGCAAGATCACAAATGGCATAATTTCATTCTACTAATAGGTTGCACAGTATCAAGAAACATATAGCCCCAGTCCAGTTAGTCTGGTATGAGAGCTAGGACTCTGATGTGCACATAGTTTTGTTAGACGGGGTGCCCCTATTCTTTTCAAACAGCCCCTTTCAAACAGCCTTTGTAATCCGTTTTAGCTGCCGGTTGCTGATGGGTTCTTGTGTCATTTCAGACACAACCATTTTGGCTCCTGGTTGCTAATGGAATTTTTTATCTTTTCAAACAAAGCTGTTTGTGCCCTATTTGTAAAGTGGAGCTGAGCTGTTGTTTTTTTAGGTGTTCTTTGCAGTTCTGAATCACTGTAGTGTGGTGTTTGAAATGTCTGCAGCGCTTCTGAAAGTGCCACTTCCTCTTGCATTTATTGTAGTGCATTCTATTTTGGTTCCCCCCCATAAATGTTCTAACTTTTGTGCTATAGCGCTAGATCGATATAGCACTTAAATGCTATATTGACAGCATTCAGATGCTTGTAGCTTGCTATACTAAATTGCTATATTGGTCAAGCATTGTAGCGCAAAAGTTAGAACATTTTTTAAAAGGGCAAAAAAAGCAGAGTGGTTTGAAAAGGGCAGAGTGCTTCAGATATAACTCATAAATGTATTACAATGTGCTGTCTGAAACCTCTGTCCCCCATGTTGCTTTACAAGGAATCAGGCCAGCAATGGGTAACAACCAGTTCAAAACAGCAATATGAAAGGAACCATTGTTATGGAATGCTTTGTGCTGCGTTGTTGAATTCATTATGTTTATGAATATTCCTAAAGAGGATGAATCTGTCCACAATTTGGAGCCCTTTAAACTTTAATCTGAGTTGCGGCCATTTAATAAAAGTGTGCAATAACTGCAATCTATTACGTGTATACATATTATTTTTCAGAATTTACAGCTGTAGGGGAAAGGGGGAGAAAGCCCCAGATTTCAGGTACTGTTCTTAGGATCCAGTCCATTGCTTCTTTAGTTGAATTGGTTCACTAACCAATTTAGTCAGAATACTTCAATTAAGGTATTAATTTTAATTTATCTTTAAATGGCTGTTTTCACTGTTACCACCAAAATGGCATTGTATCCTAATATTTCACTATAACTAGATTATGTGTTGCACTGCAGAAACATAGCATGGTACAAGTCCTTTTTATGCTAAGTAGCATTTGCTACAGAGATAAGAAAATTAATTTTTTTCTGTTATGGATATGTTAAAAAAAACCCTCAGGGTCTGTTTGGTCCAGATTAAGCTCTTTTAAGTCTCAATGATTTTTGTGACCCATCTGTTTTCATTCAGAGTGTTTTAGGTCAGTTCAAATAATATTTTATGGGTTACTTCAGTTATGAACTTAAACATATCTTGCACATTTGAACTGAACATTTCTGAAGTTAGCAAGGATACATTAGACATGATTTCCAAATTATGAGATCTTTTGAAATGGGTAAACGTCAGTGAATTTAGTGTTGATGACCAATGTTCCCGCTAAGCTGTGGGGTGTTGTGAGCAAAAATTCTACTTTGTGAGCTAATGGCATTAAAGTTGTGAGCAAGCAATTTGGCTATTGCATAACTTAGTTTGCTCTGGAGCCATCCTTCCTGAGTTAAGACAAAAATATGTGAGCTGGAGGCTAAAAAACTGTGAGCTAGCTCACACTAACTCAGCTTAGAGGGAACACTGTTGATGACCCATGCAGATAGCTTTTTATTAACATATATTTCAGTCTTTCTGCATGTCAGAAATTAATATCTATTTATTTACTTTACTTATATCATGACTTTCTCTCCAATGGGAGCCCAAAGTGGCTTACATTCTTCTCCTCACCTCCATTTTATCCTGACAACAACCCCATGAGGCAGGTTAGGCTGAGAGAGTGAGATTGGCCCAAGGTCACCCAGTGAGCTTCCATGGCAGAGTGGGGATTCCATCCTAGGTCTTCCAGATTCTAGTTCAATACCCTAGCCACTGTACAAAGTTGGCTGTCTGTCTGCGTTTGGTGCCTTTCCCTGTATTGTGCCATTTGCCCTCCTCCCCTTTGGAATCTGTCTACTTTCCCCCCCTTTTTTCTTTTATCATAAACTTTCCTTATAAAGACTTCTTTTTTCACTTCAATTAGTGCAATTTATTTCTGTAGAATATTTCTTTTAATCTCTTTCCCATGTGCTAGACTTCAAGGGTGCTACCAAGTTGGTTATAAGGTATTTTTTAGGGTCTCTACCCTGTCACTTTGTTATTGTTCTAGTGCTGTGCTGGAAGGTTGCCTTCTCAGTGGGTCAGTCTTGATGTTCTTAGGAGGTCCTTGGTGGTGGTGGTGGGTTACCAGTGGATTCCTTGGTGTAAGGAATTCCAGGGAATCCTTAGTCTAAGGGAATTTCTCAGCAAGGAGAGACACATCTTCCCCCTTCCTACAATTCTTCTAGTTGAATAATCCTTACTTGCTTCCTGAGTTGTGGCACAGTGCTTTTCAAATACTGAGCATAATTCCAGAAGTTTCCTTAAAACGAATATACCTTTCATGGGAACTGAGTGTTGTGGATTCTGCACAGTGATCCCAGTCTTACTTCGGTTAGCATGCAGGACATAATAATACTTCATCTCTTTTAATAGTATTATGGTAAATATCAGAAAGGGATTTTAAATATTTATAATATATACATGAACTCTGCAAATAGAAAAATGACAAATAATTTAAAATAGTTTTGATTGGATCACAATTGTGGCATTGGGGATGATTACAGGACTCCAGTGATTTAATGCAGGTTCAGTGCCTTTGATGTAACATGGAACTCCTCTACCCTAAGGGTTACCACATTTCCTCCAGTGGAGCTGGCACCTCAGAGCTCCATGTTGGCAATGGAGTGCACATTGCCAACAGAACTCAAGTCTGTTTTGATCAGGTCAGATTTGATTGCCTGTGCCAAGCTGCAGCTGATATGTCTAGGTAAACAAGGTTATTTTAGACTAAATGCACACTTATTTCATTTCAGTCCTTATGCTATCCAAAAGCATGCTTTTAAAAATTATGATGCATTTTATGATAGATAAATGGACTACATAAACATATTCAGTTGTTCAGAGGATAGTTTTAAATAGAAGATGGGGTTATCGGCAGTCAGAATATTGTTTTTGTTATTGGTTAAATTAAAGAACAGGAATTTTAATCTGTGAATTTTAAAAGAAATCTTTATAGAATGCTTATTTTTTCTGCAATGATCCCATTGTTGTATAAACATTAAAGTACATGTTTCTGGGATTATTTCTAATGCTCATTTTATTTTTGCAGCCTCATTTTAGATTTGTCAGCGTTTGGTTTAAAATATAATGGGATACATCAAAATAGCTTGAGCCAAAATAGTTATTTGGTGTTGCAGTTTTCCCTATAGTGTGCAGAGGAACAGGGTTGGCTGGGTACTTGACTAGTCAAAAATGTTTGCTCGATTAGTTAGGCAAGTATTGGTCAGTTATCTTAAAACCTTATTAGAACATCAAAATGCATTCATACATCAATTTTGATATACTAATTATGAATTATTATGGTGGGACAATGGAATCAACTTTTAGAAATGCAGTGGGTTATTTTAATTTTTAACTATATGTTACAAAAGGCTGCTATAAGTATTAAAGTTATATTTAGTGGTTCTTTTCTGCAGTTTTTATCCCGAAACACCAGCAGGGTCAGCATATAGTAACAGCCTGAAAACAAAGTAATTAAGATAAAGCAAAGAAACAGCATTAAAAACAAAAGTCAATTTTAAGGCAGATGTTCCTAAGACATGATAGTTTAATAGAATACAAAAAGGCAAGCTGCCACTTACACTGTGGTATTCTTGGGTTCTTTGAATATTTGATGGTATTTGACTGACTGTTGACCAGCATGTCAGTCAAACAGGAATTCTACTATCATAGATTTTTACCTAAATAGTTATCATCTCATGTATTCTGGTAGAAAGTTTTTGCTACAAAGTATATAAAATGCCAGTGTATTATTTCCATTGTGCCTGTCATAAACAGTGGGTTTTTTTCCATAGGTATGTTTATCACAGCTCCAAATGGATGGTGGCTGGTAATGCTGACTCACCTGTGCCGCCTCGTGTATACATTCACCCAGATTCACCTGCCTCAGGGGAAACTTGGATGAGGCAAGTCATCAGCTTTGACAAACTGAAACTTACAAACAATGAATTGGATGACCAGGGCCATGTGAGTATGTGGTTTTCTATGATGGTACAAAATGCTGCATCTTCTAAAGAAAGGATCTTTGATTTAACCTCACATTCAAAAACTGGATTGACCATACAAAATTTAGGACAGGTTATGTGTGTGCATGCATTTGCATTTTGCCATGAAGGCTAATTAGTAATTGGGTGCCATTTTAGTTTGCAAGACTGCTTTCTGCCTTGGAAAAATTAGATTAACTAAATGAAAAATAGAGAACTAGCACTACATTTTGTCAGTGCACGTTTAGTTCTTTATAGGAAACGTGAAAACAATATGCCTGTCTTAAAAAATGTTTTCCACATACAACAATTTTACTTGAGTAAAATAAAATTTAACTAATGATTTTTTAAAAAAACAGCTAAATCATTTGTGCAGAACTCCATGAGGTGTTAATAACGGTACTCAAAAAGGAACAACATAAGAGCTGTGTTCACTCTGATAATGATTTATTACCTACCTTATGGAGCAAGACCTGTTCACAGCTGAAGCTCATTACTGTTGCAAAACTGGCAGGGAATTGTTCAGTTTAAGTATTCTGTTTGCAAGCTCCAAATTGTTTAGTCATGACATTACCTCACGTGACAAAATACATTATAAGAATATTTCCTTCTCAGTGCAGAACTAGTGGGGGGAAAACCCCGACCATTGTCTTTCATGCAATCTCCAATATACATTTCAAACTTTTGGTAAATACTGTAGCCTTGAGCTTTGAAATGAGGCTTTTTAATAATATGTTTTGAAAGTCCAGTTATAAATCACACATTAATTCCTTTAAAAGACTGTGCTTATAGGAAAAAAATTCTAAGAACTACAATATGTGATGGCTGTCCTAACATTCTTGTAGAAAAACAAGACATCCCCTTATATATTAAAAACTTCCCTGCACCCATGGAGAACACAGACCAAACAATCACCAATTAAGAACTTTAAAAAAGCTGTTGTGTGTGTTTTGAGACTGACAGCCTGAGACTGCTTTTTTGAGGCCAATCATGACTGTTATTCAAACATGGTCCAAATGCAATACATTGACCTCCAGGTAACACTAGATTTTTTAATCAAATGGAATGAGGAGTTATGTATAATCCAGTCTGCACACCTATAGGTAATCTGTTCATAAATAATCATACTGTTGGTCAGGTAGAAGAAAATTAGTGGTCTTATACCAACTAAAACAGTTGTTCCTAGATGCTAAAATGGTGGAATTTTGAAGTAAGCTGACAACCGTTGGATTCTTTAAAAGTTAAGTTCAGTAAAAACTATGTGGGCCTATGCCATACATATTGTGTTCATATTCTACTTACGTTTTTTGTGTTTTTTTGGCCACCTATTAATAGTTTAGAGGTATGAGCAACCATTCTCCCTGATTTAATTTTAAGCAAGTAGTGAAAAATTGGTATTGCTTCTGTCCCTTGCTTTACAGAAGTTGGTAAGTTATTTTAGATAAGAAATGCATCTCACCAAGATGGTCAGGACCTAAGAAAATCTTGACACAGTTTTTCCTCGCATTTCTGGATCTTGATTCTGCATTCTTTCAGTAAAGACAAATGTTAATAAATGGGAAAATTTGCTTCTGTTTAGTATTCTCACTGTACTTGCCTGGCTGCAGTGCTTGTGATGAAGCTGAACTTTACTTAGTGAAGGGTCTTGACTCTGCAATTGGCCGTGGATGGATTGGTTGCTTATAACTATTCTTTTCCTTCGGCACAATAGATAATTGAATGTCTTTGAACTAGATAATCACAATCTACAGATATCAGTTGGATTGAGAGTAGCTTTTCACATTGTGTAATCATAAAGGTTTAACATTTCCCCTCTGAGTTGAAAACTATGTAGCTCTTGCCATAAAACTATTATTCATTGTGTGGAATACTTTAGGATTACTCAAGAATTCCTCTTTACTAAGTACTTTAGTTTGGAAGAAAGTCAAGCAGCTTTTTCCTAGAGCAATTCAAAATACACATTGAACTGATTCAGGCCTGAAATGTGCCTTGAAAATTGGAATATAAGTTTTGAAGATGAATAGAAAATATTGTGTAATAAATTGGTCTTTCTAAAATTGGGAAGATTGCAAAGAATGTCATTTTTTATTACTAGAAAATATAGAAACAAAAACCAGAGAAATCTGCTCCAAAGGATACACTTTTATTCTTTAGGCATTATGACAGAATGAAGGAATATTTTGAAGTGGTTGAATTGTTGCACATGTAGAATAACTCGCAGGGAATTTTTCCTTATAAATGAAGAGATGGAGGTTCATTATAAATCAAGTGAAGTCTGAAGATAGCATTCTGTAAATTAGCATTCAGAAGTGCATTCTTAGACATATTGATGAATCATGCCTAAGGCTTGAGTAGTCTCAGTGCATGTTCTCAGTCAAACTAATGCATTTAAGGGTGTATCAGTAACACGGGCTTTTCAGTTGGTGAATGATAGGTAGTGATACTGTGGCAACACAAATTATTTTGCCTCCATCATTACCACAACAACCCTCCAACATGTGTTGCTCTGTGTTGTTGTTAGCCATCCAGTCGTGTCTGACTCTTGACGATTCTATGGGCCAGCTCTCTCCACATTTTCTGATCTTGTACTGTTTCTTTGAGTTGTTCCATGCTCAGGCTGGTGTTGACCTTTATGGTGTCTAGCCATCGTGTTCTTTGGTGGCCCTGTTTCCTTTTGCTGCTATTCTGTAGCTTTATGCAGAAGCAGAAAAATTAAATGCTGTTCTTAGTCCTTTGGATACAAATGCAGTATCCAGTTTTGCTTATTTTATCCTTTCATTTCCCCCTCCACTTTTGTTTAAATCTTGCCAGCTAGCTTCCTTGTTAGAATTCATAAAATGGATTGTGTTTTTGCATCAAATTAAAATAATTGGTTTTCATTACATTGCAGGTTAGGTTAAAAGCTGTGTATGTGTACTGAATTATTATGTTAAGTCACCCTTACTGTACTTACCAAAAAGGCTATTTATGACAGTTGCAAGAATTTCAATTGTCATCTTAGAAAAAATCTTGTGTACAGTTGTGAATGTACAGTTAGAAGAATGACAGTAATGTTAGGAAAGGCAAAATCACAATGCTGTGTTTGAGAAAACACTTTTTAAAAGAATCTAGCAGCACAGTCCAACAATGCAAAGATAGGAATGCTTAACCTGCTGATTTCTGTATGCTTAAGTGTATGACTGTTTTGGATTGCGGCCTCAGATTTCAAGCGACAAATTCTTAACTTTGATGATAGCTGTTCCCTCCCACTGTTAGTTTGACTTTACTGTTTGGAAAGATAGGTGTACATTCCAAATTCTATTGTGATTTAAATGTGGAGTAACTATTAATGACCTTGTAAATTTTATGTTTGTGTAAGTTATAGCAAGAGGGGGAAAAGGAGGGAAATTATGTTAAGGGCCTAAGATCTACTTCTGTAAGGGATACATGGGAAGAAGCTGCTGTTTTCCCATTGTAGCCTGTACACTCAAGTAGACCACTTTCCTCCATTTGGACATGTAAATCCTGGCTCAAGGTGTATCTACAGTTTAAATAGTGCAGAGTTGTGTGTGCTGTATTATAATTAGCAGTTTTACCAATGTTTTTAATTATCTACTTCTGTTTTATGGATAGTTTTTATGCTGTTTAGATCCAATGGCTTGTTTTTAATGGCCTGTCTTTAATATGGTGTGGTTGTTTTGACTGTAAACCGCCTCAAGCAGGACTTTGAAGAGGCAGCATAGAACTATCCCAAATAAATAATATATTTGTTCTTGTGTATGTAATATCAATAATTTTAAATTATATGTCTGTGTGTAGGCATACATTTATCTATACAGTAATCTGTGTACCCTAGTTGCTGGATTAGTTAGATTTTAGCTACTTTGATTTCAAGGTGGTCTTTACAGTAAAGCTAAATTTCTGGTATACATGACAAGGGTTTTTGAATTAAAAAAACAAAGGAGTGAGAGGTGAAGTGTAGTTCCCTTTCTTTGTAATACGGAATTATCTGTGCATTTCTTTCTTTCTTTCTTTCTTTCTTTCTTTCTTTCTTTCTTTCTTTCTTTCTTTCTTTCTTTCTTTCTTTCTTTCTTTCTTTCTTTCTTTCTTTCTTTCTTTCTCCAGCTGTCTATTGAAGATTCTGAGAGGAACCATTGTGTAATTATAGCTGTGAGGGCCAGTAAAAATGCAGGATGGTTGTACTTGTCCTTGATGTTATAAAAATGCAGATGAAATCTAGTTTCCTTTTATGCAGCATATTTTAATAAAATTTATAAAAACGTGCCCTATTGAAGGAAGCTCTATGCAGGTTTTGATTTGCATTTTTCTTTGTTTTTCTTATTTTGTTTTATATCATTTATATCTTATATCACTGGAAAAAATTAATGACTTCACAGCACTTTAACATTAAAATATAAAATAACATATAAACTGAAAACTCCATTTTCCCGAGTTCATCATTAATTTCATGAGCTGCATCTAATCCTCAACTTCTTAAGTTATTTCAGTCTAGTCTTTCATATAGTACAACATATTCTACTGAAATTAGTGGGGCTCTCCCCCCCCCCTCCAGTATAGAGTGAATTTACAGAATTATATAAGGCCTTTTCCCCTTTTGGGGAGTCAAGCCCACAAGGCTCCCAGTAAAGTAAAAGTGGCTGTAAAATTTTGCCTGCCAGTCTGTGATCCTAAGCACATAGAAATAAGTATCACTGGTTTCAGAAAAGCTTATTTTCAAAAAAATTGCCCCAGACCAGGGAAGTACAAGGGGGCAATCCTAACACATAGCCAAAGTTTTATTTGCTTCTCTTGAGCAGCAGTGTTTCATGCTGTGATGAGAGCATCAGTTAAAAAAAATTAAATTTGCAGTATGGAGTAAATGAACCTATGTTAGAAAAAAGGACAAGGATCATTTCTTTATATTGCTACACGTGCATCTAAAGAATCATATTAGAGTAGTGCCTGGTTATATGTAAGGTTTCATATTTTTCCGTGTGATTTTAACATAGTGGCACACACACCTACACCCCAAAAGTGAAAATGGCTAGAGATGTTTGAACATTAACTCTAGCCATATTTGTTTCTGGCTTCTTGCTGTGCATTTAGGACTAGCCTGCTACCCGTGCTTTGCTACGGTATTTAAGTTCAGTAAATCCAGTTGTAATACTGATGATGTGAAATTTAAAATGTGACATTGTCGTAGGAATTCTAACAGAGAAGACTGTAGTGTAAGAAATGAAGTACTTTTTTTTTCTCTACTGAAGGACCTCTCACTAGACCACATTGGTGGTTCTGCCCTCAGGGGCTAGGGTTACCAGGCTGCTTGATGAGCTCACTCTGGAGCAGGCCACATAGAACTGTCCATTTAAGAAGCAGCCGTCTGTTAAGTCAACTCCTGCTTCCTTCCACGAAAGTGATGGCCTCCCTACTTGTGTTCTCTGATTGTTTTGCTCATATGGAGACTGTTGTTCTGAGCACTTCAGGGTGACTTTGCTGGTACTTGGCCTGTGCAGCTGAGTGCACTGCAGGAGTACTATGTGCAAATGTCTTTTCCGTGTTCCTAAGTTGCCTCCTCCTCGTAGCGTTGGTGTATCTGGCTCAATGTTTGCTAGGAGCTTTCTTGGGGGCAGTAAGAGGTGAGAGGTGTGAGGGGGAGTTGGTGTGAGGGAGTGGTGATGTGGTGGACATTTCTTCAGGTTCATGAGGAAGGCATGCATCGAAATGGCTCCTAGAAATGTCCTTTACTATCTCCCCATAAACATTCATACCCTGGCCCTGCTTTTACACCTGAAAGACACCGGCCTGTCTGGTGTTGGGGGGGATTGTATTTAAAGGTGTTGGGGAGGCTGGGCCAGCAGCAGTGCTAAGGCAATCCTGCTGAGCAAACCTCCCTGGTGGCTGTAAGCATTCCACCTCCTCTCCTACACCTGACAGGCAGCTGCCTGTCCAGTGTAGGACGGGGAGGGGGGAGGAGTATTAGAAGCCACTGTGGAGGCAGGGATGGCAGGATCACTAAGACGTTACTGCTGGTGTGGGCTCCCTTGTGGCTTTAATCACCCTGCAATCACTGCTGCACCTGACAGACAACTGCGTGTTAGGTGTAGGAGGTGGGGGGAGTGTGTTGGAAGCCATCTCACCTCCTCTCCTACACCTGACAGGCAGCTGCCTGTCCAGTGTAGGATGGGGAGGGGGGAGCAGTATTAGAAGCCACTGTGGAGGTGGGGCTGCACCTGACACACAACTGCCTGTTAGGTGTAGGAGGTGGGAGGAGTGTGTTGGAAGCCATCAGAGAGGCTGGGCCAGCACAGCTTTGCTTCTCCTCACAGGTGGTTCTTGGCCACTGCTGATTTCCTCAACTGCCCTTAGCTGCCTGCAGTCCCCTGTAACTGTTGGCCTTTTTTACCTCAGAACACTGAGCTGTGCAGCTGACCAATCAGAGTGGGGGGTGCAGAGAGTCAGCTGCCTGGCAGCTGCATAGGAATCAATGGGGGGAGCACATTTTCCCCCTTTGACCCACTTAGACGTCTGATTTCTAAAAATCCCTTCTTAACGAGCACCTACGCCACGGTAGGAGCACTCTCCCCGAATTTGGTGTCCAGGGGTTTGGCCTGGGCATTGATTTTATGGTTGAGGGGACTTCCTTTTATATATATAGATGTAGAAATGTGAATTATGGAAGAAACATATCTGAGCATAATATTTGGTTGTTCCTGATGTGATTGTCAGAAGCCTGACTTCACTCTAGTGAAAGCTCAAGTATCTGGAAAGTTGCTTATTCAAAACAGTGTCATGTCTCCCAGTGAGGAATGAATTCATGTAAAATCATCCCAGCTAGCCAAGGCCTTATTTATTCAAATATAAAACTCTTCCTTTTAATTAGGCAAATTTAGTTTCATGGTATTTGGCATTAAAGTTGTGCCAAGAAAGAGGAGGTAGTGGGAAGGATGACATACAATGGTGATTTCATATTCTGTGGCCAATAATGAAACAGGAAATTAAAAAATTTCCTCCTTTTAATTAGATTTTCTATCGGCTAGTAGCCATGAAACCTTTATGGATATTAATGGGTGTCCAAAAGTAATAATAACATTTTGGTTTTGAACCATTAAAAGCAATTTCATTTATGATATAAATGAATATAAGTTTCCCCCAAGTCATCTAGACCTTCCAGAGTACAGTACTAAGGAGAGTTATATCCTTCTAAACCCACTGACTTCAATAGACTTAGACGGATATAACTCTATTTAGTACTGCCTTGCCAGAGTGCTAGAAAATTTTGATTTCGATTTGGCTTATGAAACTTCTTTTAACCATTTAACTAGTTTTCATTCTGCTCAGCCCTGGTATTTATTACTAGTGTGCATATTTGTAGATGAAGCCACACATAAAAATGAGCTGTGGCCATTATTTATTCTCTGGATGGTTGGTAACCTTGGAGATCCATGTTAAATTGGCCTAATCCTTAGGTACAAATATTTTTAGAACCAGTATGTGTTCTTACGACAATAATAGTATAGCTTTCCAGAAGAACTGTGCTTGCTTCTACAATACAGAACTGATGTTCGTTATGTCTTTTTAAAACTTAGCCCATGGAGTGGTTGAAGTTTCATTTGGTCTTCAGGATGCCGCAGACAGAACATTCCACATTGATTCTGAAAATGTCCAGACAAATCTGGAAAGAATTCAGCTGTAGTCCAACCATCCAGTCACCTTCCAGTGCATGTGTATTTTCTTCACATAGTTAAAAAATCACCTCTCTAAAGGCACTTTGTTGAGCTGAACCCAGTCCATTTTTGATACGTCAGCGTATAAAGAATCCAAAAATCCTGTTATAGAAGCAACATGGAGCCATTTCTAACAAATCTCTCTCTGTCTCTCTCGCTCTCTTGTTGTTGTTGTAGATTATCCTCCATTCTATGCACAAGTACCAGCCACGTGTTCATGTTATTCGGAAAGACTGTGGAGATGACCTGTCCCCAGTCAAACCCATTCCTTCAGGGGAGGGGGTGAAGGCATTCTCCTTTCCTGAAACAGTTTTCACAACTGTTACAGCATACCAGAACCAACAGGTAACTTTTGTTTTTTATTTTATTTTCATGAATATAGATTATTGTCAATGAAATCTAGACAAATGGAAGAAAAAAAATAAAATGTCTACTATGACTTTCAATAAAAAAGACTTTAATACACTTTAGAGTGTGTAATAGAATTTGTTCTGGTCCCTAGATAATGAATTGAGTTTGGGAAGCACAACACATAGGATAGGTATATATTGTTTTCTGCTCCTTAGAGTCTATAAAGGTATTTCAGAATGATCAGAAGCCTTGTTTCAGATGATGGGAAAGGAAAAAAATAAGGAGGTTCTTTACTATGATTACTCCTGTGCAATTTTTCATTTGTTACAGTATGTTTTTTGCTGAAGCCTTTCCCACTTTTGTCAGGCCATTCTCCTGTGCATATGGCAATGGGCATTCTCCCCAAAAGACGATAAAATAACACCATTGGTATTCCATCGTACTCTTGCTCATATGTCTCTGTGCATGAGAGATATTCCTGTATGTTAATTGGAAGTTTAATTTATCTTTGTAAACCATTAGAAAATTTAGGAAAGCTGCCTCTCTTGGACACTTCTATCTGTTTATTACTGCTCCATTAGTATTGTTCCATGCTTCTTCACCTCTGTAAAGTTAACAAAGAACAACTATGGATACATACTTTGTACCTTTTCTGAGTGCTGTTAGGCTGGGAGGAAGGTGTACCCAGTGCCATCCTAAGGACATTTGTCCAGGAGTAAGCCCTACTGAGTAGACCTGAGTAGGATTCTGAGTTGACCTGCTTTTTTTAGTTTGGTTAGTTCAGTTGCAGGCTTAGAGGAGTCCTCTTCTTTGTGTCCTCTATTTATGGTCCTTTCTGTACTCTCTTTTTAATCCATGTTCACCATGGTGTCCTCCAAGCAATTCTGCACTAAAATCGAATTCAGCCTTCTTTTTAATCCAGTTTTTCCCCCCATTCTGCACTAAAATCAACTTCAGCCTTCTTTTCCCCCCGGGTTTTCCCCCCATTCAGTATTAAATTATCTCCCTTCAGTGATCAGCCCAGTTTCAGCCTGCTGTTGCCCTGGGTTATTTGGATGGTGTTTTGTCGTGGATTTAAATTGCCTCTACTTGAACACTGAGAAAATCTGGAGTGGCAGGCAAATGTGGAAAGGACCATAGTCTGACTTTACCAAAGATTTTATTGTGTTTCAGTACAGACAGCTAGGCTTGCAGGCACTTCAGTGAACTGGAATCAGTATTCATTTAGTTGCAATTAAATCACATTGAAATGTGTTGCGCTTAGTTGTGGTAAATATTCCATAGATTGCATACAATTGTTTTGATGAACCTAAAGTGTATACATTTATTTATCAACTTTCTTAGTTTATACCTGACCTTTCTCCTCAATGTGGGCTCAAAGTGGCTTACGTCATTATCCTCTCCTCCATTTTAGCCTTACAACAACTCCATGAGGTAGATTAGAGTGCCTGACTACCCAGAGTCACCCAGCAAGCTTCCATGGGAGAGTGCAGATTTAAACCTGAGTCTCCCAGATTCTAGTCTGACCCTGTAACCACTATACCATGCTGGCTTACTTATTAAAAAGCACATACATGCACAGATGTTCACACAAACATACCCTGTGCTTTCCTGAAATAAGTTAGTAGAGGATGATTGAGTTCTTGTATAATGGTGGTCAGCTTATGTATCCTTTACATTATATGCATTCTTTTTTGTTTTTTAAAAGTGGTTGTAAAGATTTAGAAAGACTTAGAGGACAGTAGATTTATGTGGGTAGCAGTGTTTGAAGCAAGAGAACAAAGTTTGAGCCCAGTGGCACCTTTAAGACGAACAAAGTTTAATTCTGGGTACAAGTTTTCATGTGCGCACACAAGCTTATACCCAGAATTAAACTTTGTTGATCTTAAAGGTCCCACTGGACTCAAACTTTGTCCTTTAGAGGACTATAGTTGTTGAAATAAATACATTGGACTTTGTAGGTTTCTAAAGCAAAACCCTACCTAAATAAAACCACTTCCGTTTTTGTAGCAGCTACATTTTCAGTTTGCAGATATTCTTAGCCACAATCTAGTGAGCCGTACACTAATAGATCCATGCTTCAAGCAAGATGTGGGCTTTGTGATTTTCAAGCTTTAGGCCATATCAAGACCACCCACACCCACACACACATTCAGCATTCCTAAATAGGATGGATGTGAATCACATTTTCTGTGATTATATCGTATTCTCTTAACAGATCACCCGGCTCAAGATTGATAGAAATCCATTTGCCAAAGGATTTAGAGACTCTGGACGTAACAGGTGAGGTTTAAAGTACTGATTTTAATTTTAATAACTATTGTGAAGCATTTCTTACTAATAATACTAACAATAAGTTTCAAACAACACTAAGATCGATGTGGGCTGGGAAAGTTGATTGAGTTTTATGCTTTCCCCGCACTCAGGCTAGAATTGTTTTAGTTACGTCTTACAAGTTATATACCTAAATGTGGATATCATGAGACTGAACTGCATAGAATAAAGTAGTAATCTTACAGTTGGGAAACATTTTCAGAATTCTTACCTCTAACTGTGGAAAGAATTAGGATATTCGCCTATTTTGCATATTTACATGCTGCTTGATATTATCTTTTACACAACATTTTGTTTACTGCTGGAGGAATCTGTTCATTAAGCAGTAATTTTCAACTTGTAACTAATGCATTTCTTATGCTTTATATTTTATAGAATTTGTAATACCCTAGGGTATTGTACACTACAAATGTATATCGTTTTATACCAGTTTCACTGTCATGGCTTCCTTCCAAGAATCCTGACAGCAATACTATGATGAAATGTTGAGAATTCTTTGTCAGCGATCTCTAGCCTGCTCACCCCATACAAATTGCAGGTCTGGGGGGAAAGGAATAACTGTTCAACAAGTTTAGGTCAGTAGTGTAGATTTGCCCTTAAATGTCCTCCCCTGAATTAGTTTATGAACAGTATTTCCCCCTCCTTTCAAATGCTTGCTGTCCATATGCATAATGTCAAGAAAAAATAAGGATATGTTTGTCGAAACTGGAAGAGCTTTCATCAACAAGAATTCTAGATTGGTGTGTTTCTTAGACAAGAATTAAGTCAAGGTCAATTAATTATAATGACCTATTTTGCTACTTCAAATTAAACTTCTAGGCTGTGATTAATGATTTGTAAGTTTTATAGCTAGCTTCAAAATAGGTTTATTTAATGAAAGATACAAATCGGACCTCCCCCCATTTGTCATTAAATTTGACCTTCTGACCTACAGTTCTGAATGAAAATTAGCGTTTGGAGGCAGAAGTAGGTATCGGGATGAGCGCTGAACTAGTTCAAATCATTCCTCACAGATCGAACTCAGAGGGTTGCTTTTGGAAACCAGTTATCAGAATGGAACCTATCCTGTGGAGTTCCACAGGGCACAATTTTATTCCCCATGTTTTTCAAACTCTATGTAAAGACATGTAATAATTCATAGCTTTAGGGTTGGTTGTCATCGATATGCACATGATACCCAGCTCTGTGTATCCTTATCTAAATTCTCTGGTGATGCAGTAGAATAACTGCCTGGCTGCTGTGGTAAATTGGCTAAGAGTGAACAACTTGAAACAAAACTCTGAAAGACAGAGAGAATGGTTGGGAAGGCGGAGATGTTGAAGGATACTGTGCTCCCCACTTTTTATGAAGTTCAGCTTACCAGTGCTGACTCAGTTAAGAGCCTTGGGGTATACTGGACCCAAGCTCTGACTGGAGAAGCAAGTTAATGCAGCTACAAAAAAAAAGGCTTTCTCCCACCTCCCTCTAGCCCTTACCTTGATATGGCTGATTTGGCCCCCTGGGTCCTAGCTACAGTAACATTGAGACTAGTCTACTGTAATGAACTGTACAGTGGTCTGCCCTTAGAATCAATTTGGAAATTCCAGTTGGTGCAGAATGCTGTGGGTGGACTATTATCGGGAGCTAGATGGAGCACACATATCACTCCCATTCTGCATTCATTCCACTGGCTGCCCATCAGTTACCAAGTTCAAATTAAGGTATTGGTTACAGGCCCGTAGGCTGCGTGGGGCCCACGGGGCCGGGCCCCCCTGCTGATTTTGCGGGCCCCCTCCCCCGATCCTCTGCTCTCCCCCATGGCCTGGCAGGAGGGAGGGAGAGGCCGCCGGCAGGCCGGCCTGCCTGGAAGAGACCGAGCGACGATGGAAGAAGCGCGTCCCGGTTCCTGGAAAGGCCCGTGGCCGCGGGAGGAGGGGCCCAGCGCTTCCCAGACGGCGCGGGACTCGGCGCTGGCAGCAAGGCCAGACTGCGCGGTCCCTCAAGCCTCTCCCCTTACAGAGCGGCGCTTCTAGTCCGAGGGCGGCCGGCGCTTCCTAACAACCCCCCCCTTGCTTCTCATTGCAGCAGGTCGACTCTCCATAGTCAAGAGGACCCCCAGGCAGGGAGAGAGAGCGGGCTCGCCGGCAGGCTGGTTTTCAGGAAGAGGGTACAGGAACACAGAGTTTCCATGAAATCCTAAAACCGCTTGAAGCCCCATTGAATAGGAAGCTTGTGGAGAGCCCTGCTCCGGGTGGCTGAAAGGGAACTGGCGGCTGGAGTTCGCCTCCCTCCATCACCCCCCCCACACACACACCCCCAACTGCCCCATTTGCTGAGAGGACTGAACCGCCTGGGATCCCCTGTGCAGCGTTACTCCCAAGGAGCCCCGTCGAGCAGGATTTTAGGCTGAGGACAGCCTTCCTGAAGACTGGCCCCTCCGTCTGGATCTGAGCGCCTCGCGGAGAGGACAGGAGGAGGCTTTTCTAATTCATTCGTCTGCAGCACTGCAGGGGTTAAAGTGTGCGAGCTCATTAGAGAGGCCGGGCAAGGGGGGGGAGAGTCGACAAAGTATTTTCGGGGCGGGGGAGGGACTTTGCCATTGAATCTCCCAAAGAGAACCGGGAGGGCTGCAGATTTGCAGCTGGAGGGGGGAAAGTAGTGTTGCCGGATCCCTGGAAGGTTT
>NW_015163141.1:53420-53557 GCF_001447785.1 Gekko japonicus
CCTCAGGGCTCTGAGCCACCATGTGTGCATTTGTCATTGCATGCTTTTGGGTTTGGGTCTCAGGTGGTCTCAGCAAGGCTTTGAGCCACCACATCTACATACGCCTTTGCACACTGGTTTGGGTTTGGGTCTCTGGT